>NC_133619.1:343543750-343843750 GCF_048593235.1 Sminthopsis crassicaudata | reverse complement strand
CGTTAGAAAAATCACTAATATGGCCTTTTACCTAGGACCAAAGCTTATTACATATTTGGTTAAAAATGAATTAGTGCATAAGGTGTAGAAATCAACTCTTTTTGTTTTTTGTTGTCTACAGGTTTAAGTAATTTTACTATTAAAATTACCATACACCATAAAAAAATGAATGAGTAATCATCAAGTTTAGTTAATAGGAAAGGAATATAGAAAAGAAATATAATAGAAAATGTAAAAAAGAAATATAAAAAGGAAACAGAGAGTACTTCAAAATGTGCCAGGTTCTTAGTACTCATCTTGTTGTTGTTCATCCTTCATTCTGGAAGAAGATCATGATATTAGGGAAGTGATGCCATGGCATGCAAGTGAACTGGATTGAAATGAGGAAGAGCTGGGCAAGGTCAACTGCCTCATTTTCTCTTCTAGAGCCATTTGGGTCTAGTGAGCAAATATAGATCAAGATTATTGGAGATTGTCCTGGATAAATACTCATCTAATTTCATGACAATATCACCCTTCTTTCTTGTCATTGATGGCATTCTATCCAAGAGCATAATTTCTAATTTCCATACCTGAGGTTAAAGAATCTCCATTGATTTAACCCTACCTCTGGTAGTATAGAGTAGACAAAGCTTCCTTCTTTACTCTACATTTCAGAATTTCTTAATGAAATTCCTCAGCAACATAGAAACATAAATCTGCATAGTGAATCTGTGCCACTGAGTATAGTGTTCTAATATTTCTTGTTGTCTCAGATATTTACTAAGTTTAGTTTCCTCTAATCTGTTTTCCAGGGAGTCCCAATTCTTTGAGTAAGGGTATTTATGCCCTTTCTAATTTTTGATTCAAGTTTTTTTAATTTCATGTTTTATCTATTCCTCCATTTCTTCTAGCTTCTTTTAGACTCTTAAACAAACTAATTTTTTTTAATCCGAGACTTTACTTGTACTTATAGTGGAGCTATCCTGTCATAGGAGCTGCCTAGCCGCTGTATTGGCTCAGTATATTGGTGTTACTGGCAGGACTAATGGCTTCAGGACTCTTGAAATACTTTGCATTTTCTCTCTTCTTTTCCTGCACAATAACTTATCAGGACTTGACTCTAGATCCACTATTCTAATGGGAGCAGTGCTTATATCTCTGTCCACTGTCCAAAGCTCTTGCTCATTTTTTCTTCCTCTAAGCAAATCCTTCCCATGTGCCTTTCAATTTCTGGCCATCTTCTTGAATTATCCTTGTATGACATCTGGTATCCTGTTGATTTTTGCTGCAAGTATTTGTTTAAAAGCTAGCTTCCTTTATGACTTTCCATGTTACCATCTTAATCATACATCTTCTATACTTTTAAAAATCCCAAGATACTCCAATGTTCTATAATCAAAATGCATATTTTTCACATCAATATTCTCCTGGTGATGCTATATGGGGGGCAAATCATAACTATGAACTCAGAAAAATTAAAATCACAGGTATCCAAAAGACAAAGGAAAGATTAATGGTAAGTCTAAATAGTGTATTACCTGCACTTACAGATCCATTAGGTATTCAAGATATTTTCACTAAATTTTTAAAAGTTTTTTTTAAAGATTAGAAAATTGATATTTTTCCTTTTAATTCCACCTTTAAGTATTTATTTCCTCCTTTAGAGAGTTTCTATATGCATCATTTTGACACAACTTTCTGGTCTCCTTTGTTCCTTGTAGCTAGAGTTGCACAATGTAACCTTAGACATTATGATCTGGGGGGAAAAATACAGGAGTTATAATTGAAAGATCAGGAACCCCAGAAATGGTCCTATAGAGCAGACATTCAGATTATATCCTGGAGAAATAGGGGTGGCAGGTTGCTGACATATGGAAACTGCATCAAGGACTCCACCAAATATCTTTCTCCACTTTGATTATTCACTAACTGAGCTGGTGCCAATTCCTTTCCTCTTTCAACCAAGACAAGAAAGGTAAGATTGAGGACATGTTCATGAGACCAGATCATATCAAACTAATTAGATTTGGGGAAAAAACAATTTTAAATAATGTTTCTAAAATATATTTAAAACTTTATTTACCTTAGATTATATCAGTCTTAGCAACATATTGAGAATGTCTAAACATTAAAACACATTAAAATGTATCTGCCAAGGTGAAAACTCTTCATTGAAAAAGTAAAATGTAAGCCATTTGAGAGCAAAAATGATTTTAGTTTTTTCTTTATATCCTCAGGGCTTAGCACAATGCCTGACCTAGTAAGCATTTTTTATCTTAAAGCATTTTTATTTTAGTAAGTTTACTGATTTTAATAAATTCACTTGTGTGAAGGGATCTTACAGATCATCTAGTCAAACTCACTCATTTTACAGATGATACAATTGAGTCTAAGAAAGAAGTGATTTATACAGTAATATAAAGCAAGTAAGTAGCAATGCCTCTATTCCAAACCAGATATGTCAAGGACTTTTTTGAGGTTCAGTACTTTTTTTCCCATTATACTTTCTTGGCATATACTTTCTGAAGTGATGCCAACAAACTGGTTAGTTTGGCTGGATTAAAGTTTTTTTTTTTTCCTTAAATCAATGAATAAAAATGGTAACTGAATTCAGTTTCTAAGATTCCAAGAGAATTCCAAGCATGTTCCAGAGAACAATAAATTATAGAAGATGATAAAGTATAAAATTGAACATAATTAAAAAGCCTGTATAGACAAATTATAAAGTGTTGGGGTCATTTTGGAGAGATCCATCAAAGTTAACTCATTATTAAGATTAAATTTGACTAAATAGCAGATCAATTAGGGACAGGTCCCAAGACTAAGTCTTAGATAATGTCATGGAATAAGAAGAGAGAAAATAAAAGCAGGAGAAATCATAGAGTTAAAATGGAGAATCAAGACAATGTCATACATGAATTTCAAATAAAAAGTAAACAAAGAAAAGTAAACAAAACTATAGGGAGAACTGGGGAAGTATCATTGGGTTCGACTAGAAGTTAAATGATGAATTTCAAAACAGAACTAATAGACTAATGGGGAAAAAAAGATTTCAGGAGATGGAGGAAAGAATTAATGGTGACAGTGAAGAAAAAAAGGAGGTGGTAACTACAGCCTATACTTTTTGAAGTCTGGCAGCAAGTGAAAAAGAAAGAAGGGAATAGTTTAAGAGCTGAGACAAAATAATATGTGATATGTTTTTTCCAAAATTAAGGCACTATCCAAATGTTAGCTTCTTATTCAAATATTAAAATAGATCTCATTGATTTGGAATTTTCCTCCAAGATGCAGGTTGCAACTCATCTACATCTGTCCATCCTGTGCAGCTCTTATCCACATACTTCCTCAAAGGTCAACACCACGGAGGTCCATTCAATGTAGTAAATATTGTTCTCAATGATTCCTGAAATTATAAGCAAATCACTGGAACACTTTGACTACTCACAAGTTATCCTACATTTTTGTCACATGACAAATCCATCTTTTCTTCCTAACATACATTTTTTTGATGATGCCTTTTACTTCTTTTGTCCTTTCCAACTTCTTATTAGTTATATATAATAATCTGCTTGTATCAGCTATGTATCTCTGTTGTCTCTGAGAGATACTCATTTTTAGTAGTTTTGAGGCAGTTATCTTTCTTGCTATGTTACTTCTCATGTTCACTTTTTCCTACTTTTGTACAAAGTTCTACTCTGGTGCCTCATAGAGATATAAAGGTAACTCTGGGGTTTTGATGACTGTCCCTACAGTTATAGCACGTTGGAAAGGTTTTGAATGTGGTCTCAATAACAGGATTAAGGCATATTCTACTTAACTAAGAAGAGGTACATTACTTGTAGGTTGGTGACCTGGTGATGAAATTTTATCCATGACAACTCATGAAAAAAAGAAAAATAGAAAGAAAAAAAAAAGATTTCTTTTTTGTGGCATGCTTACAGTGCCAAAGTGATGGTGATGGTGACCTGAAATGGAAGAGAAGATGCTAAAAATCCCATCATTTTTAGACTATTAATACATTTTTATTTAGCTGCTAGTTCTTTAAACGTAAGATATTTTTTCCAATGAACAAATAGTGGATATATTGTAGAGAAGCAGATTACAAAAAGACAAAAACAAAAACAAAAAACACAAACCTTAGCATTCTTTTTACAAACAAAAGAAGAAGAAGGAGGAGGAGGAGGAGAGAAAAAACTACAGCTAATATAAAGATGGTTATAGGTATTCCTTTAAAAAGACTTGGTAGAATGTATATTATCATATACTCAAGGGTAGCAAAAACTTCATTTCATTGGATTTTTGGTAATTATATATTGCAATAATAACACTTTGCAAAAAGATCACCATGAAAATAAATGCAGCTTATGAATCAACTTAAATTGCTGAAATGAAATGGTAAAGAAATTTTATAAAGGAATTTGATAAGATGTTCCAAATGAAATCAACAAACACAACTGCTGATGAAAAAGCAGGAGGCAGGGAAGGGGAGAGGAGAAAGAAAGGAGAGAGGAGGAGAAGAAAGAAGGATAGGAGGAGGAAAACTAATTTCTATGCATATCTTCGGGCAGAAAGAGAAGAGCAACTAAACTAAACCATGGGGATATTTTTCTGTTTCAAACACGCTCAGGATTCTTTTTATTAGCATGTTTACATTAAAATGAATAGTATCATATGACAAAATTTGACATTATCACAATGTTTGTTAATACAATTTCTAGTTATCTGAAGGTTAATCAGAAAATCCATTTCACTTCATTTCCTTTTGGAAAATAATTTGAAATCATGCAAGAAAAGTAAATGATTTTTTAAACCCTTTCACTGAAAGATCATTGACATATCTCTAGGAGGGTATAAGCAGTAATAAAAGACTTATAAGTGCAAAAGTGTTAAGAGAAAAATTATTTATGATAGTAAAAAATGAAAATATGAACACAACACCAGGGGAATGATTAAACAAATAATAGTATATAGATGGAATATAATGGGCCTTAAAGGATGAAAAATGCAAGTAATTCAGAAAAAAAAAATGGAATGACCTATGTGAAATGATACAGAAAATAATAATATATTAAATAGCTAACAAGGATTCAAAGTCAGAATAGAAACACAACACAACCCTAATAAATAAATTATGTTCATGTTGATATAATCAAATGTACCTATACTATATCTATTCCAAAACTATATTATATTAATACTATGAAAGTTAAGTACTCATATCTCCTTTCTCGTAGCAATCCATAAACTATTTTTTAGGGAATGTACTTTGTAATAGGACTTGTTTGGGCATTAATTGTGAAGTGTCTACTGTCGAAACAACAATAAATCAGTTAATTTGACTGATTGTAATTTGGGGGGGAGTGTGTGCCTCAGACACACATTTTTCCTCATCTGTTAAAATTAAAGTAATAATATTTGGATCTCTTGCCTCATGGGGTTATTGAAGAAAGGGGACCTTACAAATCTTACAATGCTATGTAATTGCAATGTTTTTTCATTGAAATCTCAGGACCTTGGAGTATCACAGGGTCATCATCAATAAGTAGTATAGAGAGCTATAGTGGTAGAGTATTTATAATAGTTGGGGATGGATCAGGAGTGGCACAACACATGATCTGAAATTTGCTTTATATGTGTGTGTATCTTTCTGTATTGTCAGCATGTTTTCTTGTTTGAAGATATTTGTTTTAGCAGAAGTGTGCAAGTCAATATTAAAATAATAGTTGCATTATTAATATTTTCTCCAAAATTTTCCTTAAGTTTAGACAATTAACTAAACAAAATGTTTATCATTTGCTGAAATGCAAATACTTTGTAAATGAGCTGGCTCCCACCTAATCATGGTTTAGTTAATTGAAAATTTACTGTAAGAAGGACAAACTGAAAATTCAATATTTTTTAGGGTTGATAACTAATTTATTCAAAGTTCAGCTGATTTCCTTTGAACTCTGGGCATATGGGCATTTGACAGTTTTTTTTAGGAATGTCACTGAATGGGTGTTAGAGTTAAATAATTAATATAATTTAATGTCCACAATAAAGAATCATTCATATAAATAGTATCTACTTTATTTTATGTCTATTTATATAGTTAATTATAATTAAGATATTATACACATATTTCATTAGTAAATGTTTTGCATTTCTATAAAATATTTGAATTTCATTAATTACACAATTTACAGTCATCAAATATTTTCCTTTGATAATACTTTTGAAAACAAGGCAGAAAATCTTAACAATATCATTTCCTGAAGCACATAAGAAAACAGAAAAACACAACTGATATTGCTTAATGTGGATATTTCCCCCACAAAGCAGCAATGGTAAGATGTGTTTGCATATGAATCCTTGTGCAAAAGAAAAACCAGATTCTAATCAAGAAAAAAATATATAGACATTACCCAGATTTTGCTAGCCATTGCATATGTGTGAATTTTTTTTAAAAGTAGGTTTATAAGGTATTTTGAAAGAATGGTTTTATTACAAGGCATATATATAATACAACTCTTTGGAATATTTCTTTAGTATTTTAGTACATATTTCCAAACTGATTCAACCACTTTTCATAATGCAGGCCACATGTTCTGATTTCAGTGGCATCCAGTCATTTCTGATTTTCTATTTAAGGCTTTCTACTTCATCATCTGTAGAGTTCTTTCCTTTCAGATATACTACATGCTGCTTTGATGCACTAGGTGTCTGTTGAAACCATAATTTTGACAATTTCAATAACTTCATGACCAATATCTACCTCAGAAATACTTTTTATCTTTTAAAGATTGAATCAAGCACTCATTTTGTCTGAGTATTGCAGACATGAGAGAGGGGACCTCTTAATGGGAGAGAACATCAAATCACAAACTCTGATGATTTGTCATATCAAAGCTTGTCAAATATATCTATCACAATGTTTTCACACATTCCTACCACAATATTGTGCATCCACTGAAATTATTATCTGATGCTAAGTACAATATAGTATAAAATATAAGTTTATTTTTAATTGATGAAAGTTTGCTGAGTTGTATACATTCAAATTCTCAGAGACATGATGAACAAGTCACCATTGCAACTACAGAGAAACTTCAATTGTGACATATAGCAGTTCTATATACTTTTTTAGTAAGACTGCAAAAACCTGGAAGCAAAATCACTACTTATTGAAGTAAAGGTTATGTCTTACTTATCTTTGAACAAATGTCATATTTTAGTATAGTGTCATACATATTATTTGATAAATAAATGTTTATTGAATTTAAGAATTGAATACATCAAGTCCCATTTATGCCTACAGTTGGGAAAATGCAACTTTAGTTTGGTCATTAATCATAAATTTTTTTATATCCACCAGATGGCAGTGTGTCTTCATTTAATAAATTCAAGTGAGTTCTAGAGTGAGTTGAAGTTAATTGGGAAGTTGAGGAAGCTATTGGTGTTGAAATAAGAATTTTTAAAGTTGCTGAAAAGTCAAGGAATATGTGAAGAAAAAGAATAAGGTGGTTTCAATGAAGGCAGGAAAACAACTTAGAAGGAGACTGCTTCAATTTTTGATGCGATAATTAATGTTTCAGAAAGTTTTTGCTGCCCAGATCAATGTTTTGATGATTTCATATTACAAATTTATGAGAAAGAGGCAAAAGAAATAATTAAACTTTTTTTCATTGTTGTTTCATTTCTGCCATTTGATCATTTTTAAATGCCTCTTGTGAAGAACAAAACCAAAGACATTATGAAAACAAATTCAAGAACACTAATTTTAGACTATATTCATATTCCTTTACCATCTACTTCTTTAGAATACTACAATTAATCATTGTGATAACCCTGACTTATCAGGGAAAGTTTGCTTTATTGAAATATACTCTTTTTAATAAGACAGTGAAGCATATTAATATGTTTCAGACTGAGTTCTAATAAAAAAAAAAGATTGAAAACAATTTGGATACTTCAAAGATTATTAATGATACACATTCTAAATTGTGCCCAGATAGTTCAGGTCATTACTCTATCCTCTTTTTTGGCCAATATTTGTTTCTTGGGTCTTAGAGAGGTCCTATACTTCAAATCCTAAGGTATATGTGGTAGATATGGTATTAATTCTCTTCTGGTTGAAGAGATGCTTTCAGGCATCCAGGGCCAGATCGCAGCAAATCAGTGAAGAAAATAAAGTTTAGTTTTGCTGCCATCCTACCTCTCCCTTCCATGTCTCTTTTTATTTTCTTATATTTCCCCTTTCCATCTCACCCATGTCACCAGGAGCTCCTATATCTTTATGCTACTCAATGCCCATTGAAACAACCCAACCAAAAATGTCTTTCCCTCTTTGAAATCCATCATCATCTTCATCATCATCACCATCTTCTTTTTCCTCTTCTTCCTCTTATCTCTTGTTCTTGGTCTCTCTCTCCCAAACTTCCTCTTTCTTCGGTATTCAATAGCTTTTGCCAGGGAAGAAATCCCTGTAAAGTCATACTGAAACATAACTGAAATGGAGTTCTGTTTCCAGTGATGCCAGCATTTAAGCACCTAATGAGGCAGGACCTTAAATCTAAAGGACCGAATATCTAGAACAAAATTCCAGACATCAATGATTGGAAAAGCTCTTTTAGGAACATAAAACATTCTTAGTGCCTTTCAAATTATACTTTATAGCTAGAAGGATCTATTCTATCTAGACTTAAGGTCACATCTCTTGATATCCCTAATAATAAAAGAGAAAAAAATTCTTCAAAGGATATAGATCCATGAGAGCCAATAACAGTGATAGTTCATATTCACATAGTAACAGAAGATTCCCAAAGCTCCTTTGCATTATACAGAAGAGGAAACTGAAGTTCAGAAAAGTTGGAAAGCAGTAATGATGCAGGAGGAAGAATGTTGGATTGGGAGTCGAAGGTCCTTAGTCAAGAAAGAGCTAAGATGAGGGAAACAGACAGTAATTGAAATTAGAATCAGGATGACATCTTAATTATGAAAGCAAAATAAGATAATGAGCAAATAATGTTTTAAACATTAGGATGAAAGAGCACCTCAACTAAAGTTACATGGGCAACCAGCTTTAGTCACCACTTAAATACCTCTTATAAGTTCTCTCCTCCTTCCCACTCTCCCCATTGTTTACTTGTGCTGGACTAGGTTTTAGTTTAAATCAAGCACCACTGATAGAGCTCAGTGATATGTCCCTGAATTAGCTGCAGTCTCAGACAAGATTTGGGATGGAAAATAAGTGGAACTGCATTTGGTGCCTGGCTTATCCATAGATGGGCTTTGCAACTTGATTCATATTAAGAAGTTCCTTTTTTGTGGTTGTAGCAAGTCTGTCTATAAAATGGAGAAATAATTAAAATTCTTGCCTTGATACTGCATTGTTACTTAAGCAGAAAAGGTTTTGCAAATAAGAAATATATTCTCTGGCTTGATGGGTGGAGCTCCTGTGGCAGATATATGAGAAGATACAGTAAGAGTTCCACAGGCTGAGCTGGCATGGACAGATTGTGATCTGCATCGTAGGACTAAGTACCACCACCATCACCATCATCTTTCTAGTTTAAAAAGAGCTTTAAAGTCTGTAATAAATGTCACTTGATACAACCCTGTAAGATAGATGCCATTTTATTCACATTTTATAGATGAGGCTGAGAGAGATATAGTGAATTGTCCACAGTCACCTAAGGTGAGGTCAGATAAAATATGATATTATGTGTGTGTGTGTGTGTGTGTGTGTGTGTGTGTGTGTGTAATAGCATTTGCTAATTATATGCCATTTTAAGTTTTGCAAAGCCTTCATTTTTCAATTATCTGATTTTATCCTCAAAACACTTTTGTGACATAGTTCCTTTCACTATCCCAATTTTACAGATAATACAAGGAGGCAGAGGGAGGTCAAATGACTTACCTTGGGACAACTAGTTAGTGGCCAAACCCTGATTTGAATGCAGATCTTCCTTACTCCAGGAACAGTTTTCTATTCACTGTGCCACTTAGTTGCTTTGAATGCAGAAGTACTCAATAAAATCCAAATCTAACATTCTATCCATATTGCTATATAGCTGCCTTCCATGTGTTGAGAAAATAGATTTATTGAAAATACAAATGAAAAGCATAATCAACTCTTAATTACCTGAAGAAGATGGTTGTGGAGTGGGTGTGTGGGGTATTCCAGGAGGACTAGTACCTTTGATATGAGAGCTTATCAACCCCTTTTCAAGGCTTCCCATTCCACCTTTGGTGTTCACTTTCACCCAACTCTTACCTGTGATGCCAAGAATCTATAGCATGTGCAACTAGTACACACAGTAAAACAATCTTAGCATATAAGCTAAATCAGATTAAGGGTAATTGATATGCCTCAAGTTCTGTCAGTGAGTTAGGATGTTATATACCCCATGCATGTCAAGATTTCCTCTGGTGGAATGGGTAGAAGAGAACTGTTTATTCCAATGGTCAGCTGAAGCACTATGGAGTGCTTAGAGCTTGGTCAGACATCAAAAACGCCAAGGTCATCCATTGTATCTTGGGCCATGGAGGTTTATCGTGATTCTTCTTACCACTGGACTTTGATGACTCTGGAAGAGAGAGTGAGGCTGACAACTTTGTGCAATCTGCCTCATCTAAATAAGCAAGTCAAGACATCACCCTGTGATGTCATATTCCTCTTTGAAAATGAAGAACCACCACTAACAATGTCTAATTTGAGAACTGATCATCTGGAAAAAATATAATCCCAATCTAATTTCCTCTCCCTTGTCATCTAGGAAGATATTACAGTGTGTCCTCCACTATTGACAAATGCTGCAAAAATGGTTTTTAATATTAACTTGAGTCAAACATAATCAGTGAAGCAAATCTACTGGGAGAAAAATTACATAATATGTTCCAAAGACAAATTAATATTAATGAATTATGGATTGTACTGTCTACTGCTTGCAAGCTTCCTTGCTACTTCTGCTGTCCAGTAGGACAGATAATCGAGAGTTAATTGTATATTGATTTTTAGTGACTACAGCATAATATAAATTGATAAACTTCTAGTTTCTAAAATATCTATATAAGGAAAGGCAACGAGACTATTTTCTTTCCCTAACTTACAAATATCTTTTTAATGTTTTTCATTTTGAGATACTGGAGGACTAAACTAGTTTTTCTCTTTTGTGTTAAAATATGGTTTCATTGACTATAATTTCGCTAAATCAGAGAGAATCTTTAAAAAATTTAAAGACTGATATTATTTTTGTAAGTACTGGAAATGTAAAAATGAATCATCCCATGAATGATTTACTATATTTGATAACATAATATAAATTACCTGAAAAATGAAATTGGTACTTACAGGCAAATTAGAAAGAATTAGAAAGGTGATGCTGATGAATTATGAAAATTAATTCTTAAAAATGTACCTTTTTGCAGTTAAAAATATTTTTCTTTCCACTTTTAAATTGAGAGATGAATCTGTACTCTGAATTATCCCCCTATGATGTTAGTCCTTCAGAATATTTTTAGGATTTGAGATGGAATGCTCAATAGTTTTAAGATTTTATCAATACTTTCTAAAAACTGTAAGCCAAATTAAATATTTCACATTTTTTGTATACTATTTTTATCACTTACCTTCATATGCCATTCATTATGAAAAAAGGGCAACAGCTAGAATGTACCCAGGATGACTTGTAATTCTAGGTGTTCAGGGAGAAAAAAAACAAAAAAAACAAATTTAATTTGTTTTCCAATGCTAATTCTATTTTGTAAATTGATTTGCAAAATAGGGTTGAGATGGTTATCTAATTCCAAGCAATTAAATAAATGTACATTCAAAAAAACTTTGTTTCATTATCTACCTATTAAACTATCAAGAATAAATAAAAATTACATAACCCAAGGTTAATAGAGTTGTATGAATAGAACATTTCAACATTGCTAGTGGCCTTGTAATTGAGTCTAACTTTTCTGGAAGGTAATTTGACAGCATGTGACAAGGGCTTCTAAATTATCATTACACTTTGACCCAGGACTTTTACTTCTGGAATTATACTGTCAGGAGAACTCATTGTCCCACTGCCAAGTCCCTACCTAACTCATGACACTCGGTGCAGTGGATCTAATCTCACATTCTTACTTCTTATTCTATATTCTTATTCTACTCTGACCTTTGGCATCCAACTATTGCTCTACCATTTTCTCCCAAGATCCTCTAGGCCTTGCTACCTTCTCTATCTAACTACAACTTGGCTCTTCCATCTACCGTGAACTGAACACAGACATATGTTGTTCATATGTGTTGTCTCCAGCAATTAGAATGTGAGTTCTTTGAGAATCAGGACTCTGGATTTTGTATTTGATTCCCAATGCTTTTCTCAGGGCTGAAAGATAATAAGCACTTAATAAATGTTTTTTCATTCCATTCTAAAAGGGAAAAAACTGAATAGTACAAAAATCTTTGAAATATCTCTATCACAATGGGGAAGCAAAAATAATTCCAAATGTCATATTATCACAATTATAACTATTAAATGAGAATAAAGTGGACCATACCAGTGTATAGATTGTCAAATTATATTATCAAATAATTATTAAATAGTATTTCATTTTTAAAAAGTACACGAGATGATGTTTAGAACCAGAAAGGATCTTAGACATGATGACCTAAACCTGTCCTTTACAGATAAGAAAACTGAGGCTCATCAGAGCTTAAATGACTTTTAAAATGTCACAAATATAGGAAGTATCACAAACCAAAATCCTATAACTTCAAACCCAGTACTTTCCCATTGCACCAAATTGATTGTCCTCAAAAATGGCTCTAGAATCAGGAGACCTAATTTTGAGTGCTCAATATGATGCTATTTCTGTGATCTTAGTTGAGTCATTTTATATCTTCAAGACTCCATTTCTGAGTAGATATACTACACACATTAGCAAATCATTATATTAACCATGTGCTTAACAAATAGAAAGATTTATGCTTTGGGGATAAGAATTCATTGTTTACTAAAAATTATTGAGAAAGTTGAAAATAGATCTAGTGGAAATTGAACATAGACCAATAACTTATACTATTTACCAAAGTAAGGTCAAAATAGATATGTGACCTTAATATAATAAAATTATAAAAACATAGAATGTATTGCTCATGAGATTTGTGGATAAGAGAATAATTGATAAGCAAAAAAGGCTAGGTAGTACAGTGGATAAAGTAAAGGACCCTGGAATCAAGATGATATTGGGCAAGTCACTTAAACCCTGTTATCTCATTTTCCCATTGTGAAGTATAAAATGAATCAATTTTATTACATTAAATTAAAAAAGATTTTAAACAAATAAAACCAAGGTTGCCAAAATTAGAAGAAAAACAGAAATTGAGAGAAAAATTTTATAGGCAGTTTCTCAGATAAAGATCTCCTATCTCAAATCTATAAAGAATTTTGTCAAATTTTTAAGACTATGAGTCATTTCTCAATCAATAGTGCCAAAAGATATGAATAGGCAATTTTTTGATGAAGAAATCAAAACTATATATAGTCATAAGTTAAAAATGCTGTAAATCATTATTGAAAAGAGAAATGTAAATTAAAACAACTCTGAGATATAATCTTACACCTAATAGATTGACTAAAATGATAGAAGAGGAAAGTGACAAATGTTGGAGGGGGTGTGAAAGAATCTGGACATTGATTCACTGTTGATGGAACTATGAACTGATCCAAACATTTTGGAGAACTGGAATTATGTCTAAGGAATTATAAAACTGTACTTACTTTTTGAGTCAGCAATTCCAGACAATTAATCTGTTTCCCAAGGTGATTAGGGAAAAAGGAAAAGAACTTAAATGTTCTAAAATATTTATAGCCACTATCTTTTGTGGTGACTAAGAACTGGAAATACAGGAGATGCCCATCAATTGGAGAATGGCCAACAAGTTGTGGTATATGATAATGATGGGATACTATTCTGTTGTAAAAAATGATGAGTTGGTGGATTTCAGAAAAACATGGGATAATGCAAATCTTGAAATCATGAAAAGTGAAATGACAGAACCAAGAAAACATTGTATATAGTAACAGAAATACTGTTTTAAGAATAACTTTAAATGATTAAGTCATTTTGAGTATCATTAAAAATCAGCTACAAAAGACCTAGGAAGGAAAATACTATCCACATCCAGAGAGAGAATAGATAAATAGAAGTATGATTAGTATGATTTTACATATGGGTACATATTTGTGTCTAATGATTACCTTTTTAGGGCAGCGTGGGGAGAGAGGGAAAAATTTAAAAAATATATAGTAGAGAGCAAAAGAAAACTTAGAAGAAAGAACAGAAAAGCAATGAAATTTTGAAAATGTCTAGTATTGCATCATCTTTAAAAAATAAAGTAAATAGTGTGAAATGAAAATTAATGATTATATTGAATCCATTTTTATGTTGTGCTCTACACGTGGAAATATTCTTTTTGTTTCTTTTTCATATTTAAGATCAAAATGAATAAATATTTTTTAAAAAAATTTAAAAGACTCAAGTTTCCTATAAAATGGGAATACTTCTACAACTTACCTCATGAGGTTCTTGTGCTTGTGAAAAAGGTGTTCCATAAAACAAATCAAAAACCTTAGAAAAATATTGGGTTGGTATATATTAGGTAATAGGGAGCTGATGATTATATGTGTCAGCTTCTTGAGAGTAGGGACTATCTATCATTTATCTTTCTTTGTATTCTCAGCACTTAGTAAGGTCCCTAACACATAATACATTGTCATTCAATTGTTTACAACTTTTTGTGAACGCATTTGGGATTTTGTTGGCTAAGATACTGGAAAGGTTTTCCATTTTTCTTCTCCAGCTCATGTTACAGATAAGGAAACCAAAGCAAACAGGGTTAAGTGATTTAGTCACACAGTCACACATGGAGGAAGTGTCTGAGGCCAGATTTGAACTCAGGAAGCTGAGTTTTCTTGACTTTAGGACTAGCACTTCATCTATTGTACTACCAGCTGCCTCACTTAATAAATATTTGTTGACTTAACTGGCTTAGCTGGTTTAGGAACTTTCAATAAAAAAAATTTCCCATGGATAATGATGCAAATGAATAATTCTGTAATTTATAGCTTCCAATCAGAGGCCTAAAACCTTTTTTGTGTTTTGCACTCTTTTGGCAGTATAATGAATCTTTATGCATCCTTCATCAGAAGTGTTTTTAAACCTCCAAAATAAATACCAAGGATTACAAAGGATACTGGGTATCTTGAAACATAAAATCAAAATACTTTTTAAAAGCAAGTTTTAACATCAGCTTAGAGAGTTATTTGGAATACCCAATGGTTAAATGATTTGCCCGTAGATGAAACACAAAAACAACAAATTGATATATATCAGCCCTAGGATTGGATCCTACTATTTTTAAGTGCAAAGTCAGCTCTTTCTTCCCTATATTAGAGGCTAGGTAGTACAGTGGATAGAGTAAAGGACCCTGTAATCAAGATGATACAGGCCAAGTCACTTAAACCCTGGTATCTCATTTTCCCATTGTAAAATGGAAATGAAAATAGTATTTCTCAGGATTATTATAAGGACCAACTAAAATAGTAATTATGAAGTGTTTTGCACAGTTCCCAGCAAAGAATAAGTGCTATGTTAATATTAGCTACTTTAAAAATTATTACAGCAAGTAGCTTATAAATGTTATAATAATAAACTTGGAGGAAGTAATATTATTTCCCCTATTTTATGAATGAGAATAATAACAATAGTGACAATAATTAAATTAATGTTTACATAGAGCTTTTAAGCTAACTTGACATGTTCCTCCAAGCCTAAGTAAATATTGTGACCCTTCCCCACATTTCCTGCTGAGAGCAAAGAGACTTGGAAAGTCCCTGTGAGTTGCTCATTGTTATACAAATAGGAAGTATCCTACTCTTACAAGTCAAAGAAAACATAGAGCTCTTTTTTTCCTTAACACCTTTGAAATAGTTTATGCAAAAACATAAACAAACATCTCTGAGTAATTGGCAAAAAATATAGTTTAGAGTTTACTGTCTATTGATGTGAATTTTTGTATAACTATACTTAAGTTTATAACTTAATGAGTAAATAAATACATAAACTAAGTAATAAATGAACAAGATTGATAAGAATTATTAATCAGGTGAATAATGACTATTAATGAATACATAGGAATATGGCCATATTGATTCTTATAAACCTATGCATTATAACAACAAGACATGGAAGAACATCTCCAGTTTTGAAGAGAAGCTAGTTAGCTCCCTAGAGGCAGCCACTTTTCAAAGTTATTGCAACAAGTTTTCCCACATAAACATAGATATGTCATGGCTTCAGTGACCAAAAGCAGTTTCATTTTCTATTGTATCCAAGGTAAGTGTAAAGAGAGTTAGCTGAAACTTTCTATAGTGTGAAAAAGTTGTCAAAACTCTTTGGGCATAATAAGTACCCCAAATCAAAATTTTAACTTACTTCATATTGGTCCCATAGTCTGACAGACATGAATTTTCAAGTCCTTCAAAATGTGACAGAATCAGTTTAAAGGTCCAACTTCTCATTAGCACATTCAGCACAGTAAAACCATATTAATTCATGATGGATCCTCCAAGGAGCAGAAGAATCAGTGATGGCCCCAAACTGACTAGATAAGAGCATGACTTAGATAATGTATCATTTGAATTGGAAATTTGAAAGGCTGACTCAAGTAGTAAAAGGGTCTCATAATTAGTTATTTCTCCTCATGATTATTTGCCTGCCCCAAAGTTAATGCAATGCAACAACAAACCTTCCTGCCACCCCCTTCCCCACCGAAAAGTAAATAGAATCTTTTAGAAGCTATTTGTTAGAAGAAATTGGGGGGGAAGGGCAGCTAGGTGGTACAATGATGAGCACCAGTACTGAAGTCAGAAGGACCTGAGTTCAAACTCAAGACACTTAACACTTCCTAGCTGTGTGAGATATTAAAATTTACAATTTACATAAGACTACTTCACATATCTTGAAAGTGTTGGTGTTTTATTATTGATAGACTTTTGCACAAAATGTAAATACTTTCCTTTGAAAAACAATAACAAAATAGATCATGGACAGATTTTTCAATCCAAGGATCCAGGAATTTTCCCTCTAATCAAAAGAGTTCCAGCTGTGTGATACAGCAAATCCAATTTACAAATACTCAGAGATATCTTGAATGAAGAATAAAAGTGTTTATTCTAGAATCTTGTAAGAAGTGAACATCTCTAAACAGCTCTAAAGTGAGCTCTACCAATAGAGAGAGGTTAATTTCCACAGAGACTGAAATGAGTTATATAGTCATGACCACAAGAATAATGCTTGAATGTAGCATGAACTTGTTAAATTTTGACCTGAATCTTATGATGGTCACCATGTTTCACAAGGTTTACAACTGTTTTCAGGTATGTTTTATGGTGGTCAATTTTGCAACTGTTTACAACTGTTTATCCTATTTCATTTCCCCAAATACTTCAGATAAACTGAATCTAAGTTATAAACTCAATTTATCATATTTTATAAGAAACCATATAATCCCCCACAAAGAGGAGATTTAGTAGTAAGTAGTCCATTAAACTAGAATAACCAAGGAGACTTGGTTTACCTCAGGCTTCCTCAACAAATAGAGATTACCCAGTTTATAGACCCCTTAGAATATCTCCAGGGTATTAGATAGTTAGTCTTCTAAGCAGTTAAGTAAAGATCCAGGAGGTCAGATATTTCTACTAGAATAGCAGAGTTTTTGTTCTCCTTCCCAGAGTCTTAATGAAATTGGGTCTGGAGTTATCTGACATGTCCTCAGTTTCCTATTACACTCATATCAGTCCTTATTTTAGTTTTGAAAAACAAAATATGTATTTACATCATTAAATAATGAAGGAGACTGCTTTGCCTTACTTTAAGTGATCTATTCTCATTTAACAACTCCTTTCCACCTGAAATAGAAGTGATAAAAGAGTTGGAGGAAATAACAACAAACTTCCAACTAAATTAAAAAAAAAAACTTTTAATTTTTCTGAGTTTTGATATCAAAGGTAATGAAAATTAATAGGATTAAATGTTTGAAAGTCTGGTGTCTGTCTTTTTCTACAGTTTCACCTCTCTGACTCCAATTCCCAGGAACTTTTTAGACCAATATTAATTCTCAGGAAAGAAAAAATGCTCTTTTAAAATAATGCACCTTGAAACTTTAGAGGTGAGAACATGTCTGAAAACTGATAATATCTTGGTAGAAAGATAAATTGAATCGACTCTTCTGGGTGGTCAGAATATTATCCAATATAAGAAAAAATTTGGATAAGTGTTTTAGGGGAATCTTTTGAGTTAATCCATCCTCAGGAGAGAAAGCAAACAAATGTGCAAAATATGCTTGGATGAATAAAAATACACTATTTGCATCCATATTGCTGATATGTAGAAGCTTTTTAGGAAAGGAAAAAAAAATAAAAGATCAGATTGAGGAGCTTTAAAGAAAGGCATTTCAAGAGGAAAAGAAATTGCCAATGCAATCTAAGGGATGATCTCTCAACCACTTCAGATCTCTCAAGATCTTCTTTAGCATGGGATAAAATCTTTTCTCTCTCCAAAAATCCTATGTGAAATTTTAACTGGTCTTAGGAGGAAGGTATTTGTTTATACTCCAGTATGAACAGTCAGGACTTTTATTCTTCCCTGTTGATGGTGATTGTCCTCCATTCCTATTAAATGTAACTGGTTAAGTGAAAGCAGGGAATCTTTCATTTCTGACTTTGTATCCCCATTTCCTAGTAAAGTATCTGGCACCCAATATTTATTAAATGCTTGTTCTCTGATTGTTTCCCCCTTCTTTTAGCAATCATTTTAATTTCTGCTTTATCCTTTCCTAATCTACCCTTTCCTGTTCTCCTCAATTCCTTCTACCCAGTCTATTATCATTAAACCACTTGCTTGCTCTACCATATTGAAAAACCATGAGATCTAGTATCAGGTTCAAGTTTTGGTTTTCATACTTAATAGCTGGATAACTCAAGTTCATTTAATAGTCTTTGGTTCCTCATCCTTTAAAATGGAAAATAACATTTGTACTATCTCCCTCGTAGTTTCTGAAGCACTTTGTAAGTCATAAATTGCAATGTAAATATGAGCTACCTCTATTCTTCTTCATATCTTGTTCCATTTATATCTGTATGTGAAGACTAGGTTAGCTCCTTGGAGGCCTCAGAATCAGCCAGAGTCAGGATAAGCAGGTTGGTCTTTAGGGGAAGAAGTGAAGAGGATCGATAAAACTGCTACATGCTCTCCACGACTGACTTCCCTTCTCCTCTTCCTCCTCCAAAGTGACTCTGGCTTGTCTTACTATACCCCTTAATCCCTCCTACAATTATCTGTATACACCAAAAGATGGGAGACAGCACAGAATAGTGAGAAGGGCCATTTTCCAAGCATATGCTAATAGAATATTGTCCAATAGGTAATTAGCCTTAAGTGCTCTATTGTCTGATTACAGTGCACCTATTCAGAGTTTGAGCCCTTTACATTTGTATATATAATACACATGTATTGTTGTTGTTGCTCTTGCTGTTAAGGCATTTCAAGCATGTTTGACTCTTTGAGAGCCCATTTTAGGATTTTCTTGGCAAAGATATGAGAGTAATTGGCTATTTCCTTTTCTAGCTCATTTTACAGCTGAGGAACTGAGTGGCAAACAGGGTTAAGTGACTTGTCCAGGGTCATATACTGGTATACATATATACCTTACTTCTCCACAATTATGTATTCCTCTATCCAGGGGGACTGACCCCCTTACTGTTCCTCAAACAAAGTGATGGGAATTCAAGCCAGCTTGTTCTCCCCCCCTTATCAGAAAACCTACCAAAATTCGTTAATCAAATCATTCACTCTGATTCTATCTAGTATTCTTTATCTCCCCAACTTCTTCCTGATTTTATCAAGCATGTCCACAACTCTTTCCTAATTCCTTCAAATGATTTTTTTCTCTCTTTTTCCTAATTTCTCCCCACTCCCCTTCTTTTGTCTGTAAAGATTGCTCCTTCCCAAAGCTTGTCACAAAATCACTTTTGAATTTTGTCCATGACTTTTTCTTGTAAATAAAGGCATCTTTTGGCAAAGAGAATGCCATTGTGAATTTGAAACAAGCACCTTTCCTTTTGCGTCTTGCCTTTGGAATCAATAGTTGCTCTCTCAACCTCATCAAAAAGACACTTAATCATGGGACTCAAAGGCATTTTCTCTGGCTGTCCTCCAGGCCTAGAATGTACTCTTTCCTCATTCTTGCCTCCTGGTTCCCATTTATAATTCTTCCTTCTGCAGGAATCCTTTCCCAATTCACATTAATTTTAGGATCTTCCTTATCTCCAATTCATAATTTATATTTCTTATTTGTACATAATTGTTGGCTCTTGTCTCCTCTATTAGATAATTTCCTTGAGAATAGGCACTTTTTGCCCCCCCCTCCCTCTCTCCCTCCTTCAATCTCTCTCTCTCTCTCTCTCTCTCTCTCTCTCTCTCTCTCTCTCTCTCTCTCTCTCTCTCTTCTGTCTTTGTCTTTCTCTGTCTCTCTGTCTCTGTTGTTCTCTCTCTTTGTTTTTTCTTTCTTTTCTTTTCTTTTTTTTTTTTTGTTTTGTTTTTTTGTTTGTTTGGGTTTTTTTGTATTCCTAGCATTTGGTATAGTGCCTAGCACATAGTAGGAGCTATAAAATTTTTTTTTCAACTGACTTAAATCAACATCTATACATTAAAACACACAGACATATGCACATCCAGAGGCAGTTTCAATTTACAAATGGATTCAGTTTATGTCAGCTTATTTATATTGGCTGCTTAGAATTTAAATTACTTAGAGAAGTAATGTTATAAGTGGTGATCAGATTCCCAAGTAAGTCTGTCAACATCTATTTAATTTTTTCCCATCTAACTCTAAGATTAAATGTTTCTAAATATACCAAAAAATTATAGTGCTTAACAATCACTTATACAAATCACTAATGTGTTTAGAATTCCAGCTTGGGTTGCCAGGGACAAATCAGTACTTACTATCGATTTATTTAAAGTAGTAGTGACAAACATAAAATGTCTGCATGAGGCCTCAATATTCTTCAATGTAGATTAAAATGTAATTAGGAAATAGTTAACAAAATAAATAAAATTACAATAAAACACATAACATTATTTACAATTAAATCATTATGTGGCTCATCCTTAAGCATGGATTAGTAGTCCCTATTTTTATTTGAATTTGACACCTGGTTTAGAGCAATGCTTTTGCTTCAGTCTACTAGAAGGGGTTTATTTGATGAGTGTGGGGGCAGTTCCAGATGCAGATCGTGCATATAGTGGTAAAATGACTGGGATAGAGACGCCCAATGAGAGATGGGGCAGGAAAGGATGAGGAATAACAGCTACCGAGAGAAAGGGCTAAGAAAAAAAAAGAGGAATGGGAAATTGAGAGCTTTGGAGGTAGAGAAGAACCAAGAGAAAATAAAGTTGACTCTGGCAGTTTGATTATAGGGAGATTCAGCAAGGGAAGAGGAGCTCAGAAGTCTGGAGTCACCTCTACCAATTTGACAGGGAGTAAATAGAAGGAAAGGACAGCTAGGTGGTAAAGTGAATATAGTGCTGGGACTATAAATTTAAATATAGCCTTAGATACTAACCAAGTGACTCTGGGAAAGTCACTTAACTCTGTTTTCCTCACTTTCCTCATCTTTAAAATGGACTAGAGAAGGAGATGGCAAATCTCTTCAGTATCTTTAGCAAGAAAACTCCAAATTGGATCATGAAGAGTTAGACATGAGTAAACTATCAACAACAAAAATGGTAGGAAATCTCCATGGTTACTGTGGCACAAAGGGGAAGGAAATTCCTGTAGCTGGTTTAGTCTAGGAGATTAGTCCCTAACCATTAAAACTATTATAATTAAGGGATATTTCTCCTTCATAGTTTATGGAATGCTTACATATAATAACATATCAATAGTTGATTGACTTATGTCTGGCTTTCTTCAAGGCTCAGTTCAAATGCTATCTTTTATATGAAGTTTTTCCTGATTTCCCCCCACCTTCTATTGTCTCCTTTGACCTTGTATTGATTTTGTGCGTACCTATATTTTTACACCAGTCTCACTCAATTGGACTTTAAGCTTCTTTAATGTAGTGAACTTTTTATTTTTGTCTTTATATAATGAATTTTTAGCATAGTGCCTGGCACATAGTAACTGCTTAATAAATATTTGCTAATAGATTATCTAGGCACACATATGCATCTCTGTGGAATATACATACACATATATTTATTGGGCTCATATATGTGATTTTATCCATGTGGAGAACTCCCAAGATGGAATTTCCTTCCACAGATAGACCAGATGAAATCTTAGTTGCCTGAAGAAATTAAGAAGTTCTTGGTCACCTAATTAGTATATCTTTAGTTTAAACCTATATCTTCTTTATTCCAAAACTGATCCTTTATCCACTATGCCACATGATCTTTCAATGCTTTCCTAAAAGTTTAAAAGAGAATTTTTATTGCTAACTAAGAATTTTTAACTTTTACCTCCAATTCCCATACTCAGGGTTGTAAGGCTAATATAGATCTTACCAATGAATTTGAGACTTAATAAAATGATCTAAAATGGTAATTTAGAATGATAGACTGTCTTAAGGAAAACCATGTCTATATCTGATTTTGTAAATAAATAACTTAAGGGAACACTCAACTAAGTGTCCAATATAATCTGCCTTAAATAATTCATTGGGCCTGGCTTCAATTCTCAGCTATGTCATTTCCTTTGTCCACTTTGTACATCCATCAAGCAAATCAACCTCAATGAAGACAAGTTTCTTTTTTTGTAAAATGTCCCAGTTATTTCAGGGGATTCTTTTGGGCATCCATTGAGATTAAACTCTTACATGTAAATATTGGAATACTATAAATATAAAGAGGTAATAGATGTTTTTCTTTTTAGAGACCTGAAATGTTAGCTTGTTAATAACTTCAAAAGATTTTGTTTTTTCTTGGGATAATATCAATGACTGCTATCAACTAGGTGAGATCAATAAGTTGCAGAGAATTCTAAGACCATATTTCCAAAGCACAGAAGTTTTTGTTTCCTCAAGATCACAGCATCAGAGAAATTTAGACTAGAAGAATATATAACCAATCTATAAAGCAAAGTTGAAGGTAGTTGACAAAAGTATGAAAATATTGTTATTTTAATATCATTAATATCAATATTAATTATTTAGACAATATACAATAATAAATATTTATCATAATTATATTAAATTATTTTAAATTTTTATTAGTTTATTACAAAAATAAATGTTTCTAAATATATGATAATAAATGTAAACATAATAATCATTTATATTAATATTAATAACAAAATATTATTATGTTTAAAATTTATTCTAGTGTGTAAACAATTTAGTAGTACACTAAGAGATTACATAGTGTCTCTTCTTTTAATCTTATGGTATTTGTGACATTTTGGAATGACTATTGGGCAGCTAGATGGCATTGTATATAGAGTACCAGACCTGAAATCAGGAAGATTCATTTTGCTGATTTCAAATCCAGCCTCTGGTACTTATTGGTTATATCCTCAGGGCAAGTCACTTAACCTTGTTTGCCTCAGTTTCTTCATCTATAAAATGAGCTGAAGAATGCAATGACAAATCACTCTAGTGTCTCTGCCTAGAAAACCCCAAATAGGGTTATGAAAATTCAGATACAAACTGATTAACATGCTGCCTCATGGCCTCTCAGAATTTCATCTATAAATGAAAATAATACTATTAATACTACCTACAAGTTATGAAGATCAAATGAGATGTTGCAGGTTAAGTGCTGTACATACTTTAAATACTAATTAAATATGTTTTTTTTAATTATATTTACCTAAATCTTACCAGTTTGATTGTTACTCTCTAAAATAGAGCCCACGTTACAAACAAACTAATAATATACTTACTATGGACAAATTGACTGGCTTGTTTCACCTTTGTACCTCATTGTGACTCATTTTCTCTTTGAGTACCAAGCTTCTTCATAGTCATTTCAAACTTATCTGAAATCTGCTACAAGAAATCTTTTATAATTTACTCATAGGTACACAGACAGAAATATCCCTGGTGCTAAAAGCTTCTCCTCTTGGCACTTTTATACTTAGAATTATAAACCTGTTTTGTTGAAAGATTGCTTTGCAAATATATGTTTTTTTGTAAATATGTTGATTGACAAAAGCACACAGACTAGTGCACTAACCCATCTGAATATCATATACCAACTCCAGTATCCAGCTGAGGGGAAAAAAAAACAAAAACAAAAACAAAAACAAAAAACAGAAAGCACCTGTCTACAAATCTCTTCCTAAATGTCACTGGAATCATCTAACCAGATGTCTCTTTTCAACCAATTGCTTTGGCAGATTATCAAATAGTAATGAGTCAGACTTAAATAGAAATAAGGTGCATAGAGTTCTTGAAAACTTAAAGATGATTAATCTTTTGTAGGATTCCTGAAACTACTTTAGGAATATTACTGCTATTAATCATTATCATTCTTATCTCATTCTCATCTTTTTCAGCATAAGTTAGATGGTAGTGGAACAGGTGGCTATCCTGCTATTATTCTTTTGTATTTATTGTTCTGCAAAGTATTCCTTTTCACCTGTATGATGATGATGATAACAATTATGCTGCTACTAATGACAACAAAGACTGAGTTTTCTTCCCCCCTTAAAAAAAGAAAAACACTTTGAGGTAAAGTATTTCTACCCCTACTTCACAAATAAAGAATATAATCTTCAGAAAATTTAAGTGACTTGTTTGTTGTCTTAGAGTTGCCAGGTACTAAAGACAGAATTTAAGCTAAGTTCTTTGATTCTAGGCATACCAAACCTTTTAAACTACCAAAAATGAAGACATTATTTTAGCCTCCAACTATCAAATATAAGGAATTTACTAAACTTTCCCCTCTTCCACATGACAACATAGTAGAATTTAAAAATTTTAAATACAAAGAGATGAATTTCTATATAAATTATATAAATAATTGAAGTTCTAAAGAAAGGACTTTTAAACATTGGATATCATGAGGAGAAGGACAAAAAAGGAGGAACCATTTCCTAAATTATTCAAGTAATCAGCAAAATTTCCAGCTTCATCCCAGATAGAGTCATACCTGGATTTAGATAGAAGACAAGCTATAAGAAAAGAAAAATTAGATGCTCATTTCCTTCTCTAAAGGCTTAGCAAAACAAGGAGTCATGGCAACAGAAAAGCTGAGGGACCATCATGAAGAAAATGTTGGACAAATGAATGAGGGAATGACAGAATAATAAACAAGGGAGAGGAAGAAGAGTTGGAAATTATATTAGACATAAATAATGCCAAGAAAATCTTCTAATGGAAATATGTGAGAAAATATATCTCCTTTGATGGAAGTAGGGACTATAAACACAACTTCACATATTTTTGTTAGATTTAGTTGGCATATTTTGTTTTGCTAAACTGCTTTTGCACTTTCTGTTTTTTCTTGCTGTTGCCTGTGATGGTTACCTGGCTAGGAGGGGAAAGGAGAATATATCCAGAAATGTTATATTAAATGATGTTTGAAAAAAAATTTTTAAGAGGAGTAAAATTCTACCACCACCCCCACCTATAGTTATTAATAACTCTTTAGAGAGAATGAAAGATAATGAGGAGGGAGAATTATGAGAAAGACACTGAATTCTTGGGTTTGAGAAAGAGGAACAATGGTATTTCTTTGATTCTATAAGTTGTAGAGGACTACAGATTTTGGGGAACTCTGAGAAAAATATACTTGAAGCAAAGATACTTTTCTCAAAGTTCCCCAATATCTGCGATCCTCTACTATAAGTCAAGAAAGTCACACTGGAATTTTTCTTTTTTGTTAACTAAATACATAAGGTGTCTAAGATCTTTATATATAATACCATAAGTATGATACTAGATAAATATGAGTGAGAAGAATAAATTATGACATTTGAACTGTTCAAGGCATGTGTATAAACATACTCACACATACACACACTCACACATACACACACACACACACACACACACACACACACACACACACAATACATATTTCCCAAAGCTGTTGTATTTAATTTTCTTTTAATTGTACTATAAGGAAACCTGAATGAATTTGAATCTTTGAGTATGAGGAAATCAAAGAAAGTTGCCTAAGCTTTATCTATCAGTCCATGTACCTGTCCATGATTCTATAAGGCCATAGTCACACATACAAAAAGCAAAGTAATTTTTATTTTAAAACATAATGAATTAAATGAAATTTCAAAAAAGGATCACGTAGCCATTTCTCCCAGTAATTCAAGAAATTTCATAGAGTATGCCTAGGTTTGCTATTTGATATTAGGAGGAAGAGGGTTGGACATGGACAATATATGCTATTCTTTTTTAATGTTAATAGAGAGAATGGGGAGAATGGGACTTATACTGATATTTCTACTCATCTCATAGGAGTGCATAGAGAAGGAATTCTTGAATACCAAAAAGGAAGAGAATAACTATTAGAAAAGAAACAGGGTAAATCACATACACACATACACACACACACACACACACACACACACACACACACACACACACACAAATGGAGAAAGAAAGAGAAATAACAAAGCAGAAAAGAAGAATGGAAATAAGTAGTATGGGCAAAGGTCAGGAAGGAAAAGTATGCAAGGATATTATAAAGAAAAGATGCCTTCCAAAGCTTGATTTTGTATACTAAGAAGAAAGCAAGATAGCGATATAAATGAGATTAGTATTCAGCTTTGTAAGAGTTCTGAGATATAATTTCTGTAATGGTGCTGAAAAGCAGGTCAAATTCAACATTCAAGGATTTATGGATAGGTCTCATATCAACCTTCTGAAAAGAGAACAGACTATATCAATATGCAATACAATGACTCATCAAACAATCTGACTTTTTCCCCCATTGAATTTTACTGTTCTTTTGCTGTCAACCTGAGGGAATCACATAGAAACAAAACTAAAAAGCTATTATTGAGCAACTGCTAGGTTCTTGATCAATCCTACATTTTTTTTGGCAAACACAAAACTCAGATAAGAAATGGCTCATGCTTTCTTGAAGCTTATAGTTCACTTGGGGAGAGGAGGTTCAGACATAGATATTGTTAAGTTTAGTAGGTAATATTATATTTTAAGTCCATGGATAAGGAAAAGCATAAGATTTGAGGAAGGAATTTGTTATTAATCAAAGGGAAGTTTCATATTTAAGCTTGATGGGCAAAGAGGTTCAACAAGGACAAGAAAGGTATTCTCGCTTAGGAATAGTATGGGTTAATTGGTCTTTGATTCTTCCTTTTTCTCTTTCAATATCCTTCAACCTCCTATTGTTTCTCTCCACTGTCCCCCAAATCTCCTTTGTCATCATTTTGCCTTCTCATTGACCAAAGTTACATGAAAGTCTCCCAAATTGCAAGATGATCTTCATTTTACCTCTCCAAAAATGAGAGAGCAAAATAACCCACAGATCTATTTTAGATTTCAGACAAAAGTATCTCATTAAAGTAATTCACAGAAAGAAATATCAGGCTTAATTCTCTCAGGAATATTTGCCTTCAGTCTCTAGCATACAGAATTTTTAAATACTGGACTGTGTTTTTGTCCCTGTGAGGAAGGATCATAAATTCAGAGCTAATGGAGACTTTTTATAGAGACTGAGGTTATCTGTTTCAAATTCTTCACTTTATAAGAGAGGAAACTAAAGTCAAGGAAGAACAATAAAAACAGCCCTTGACTTGGATATTTTGTGAACTATTTTACTTCTGTTACTTCCTCCTTAATTACCCTTTTTTCCTGTTCCCTCTTTCACAGTTCCTAACATTATTACTTGTAAGCTAGTCACACACCACAAAAAATACCATTTCACCAGTTCCTGCATATGAGTCCCAGCTAGTCATCAATTAATAGGACTTTACAGATACTCCAGAAAACAGGCCCTGCAAATAAAGGGGCCAGAAGAAGAAAGACAAATTATTTCTCAAAGAGGATGAAGCAAGACAGAGTCTCCGTTATTGGCAGAGGGAAGTAACTAATACCTTAAGTCAGGTTGGACTTTCCAAATGCTATAATTAGAGAGATCACTTTGATCAACTGAGCATCTCTGTTAGGGATAGTGATATTAATGTAAATTTCCCTCCTGAATCCCCAAATTTCTAAGGTAGAAGCTATATGTATGATAGTAAGGTAGAATGCTCACTGGCTCAGATGACCAAGGTTCAAATCTGTCTCCTACTGCTTAAAATAAATGGAAACTTGGGTTTTCAGAATCAGTTTTGCTCTGTAAAATGAGGGAGCTAGTATTAAAAATCTCTGCCAGCTCTAGATCTATGATTCAATCTGGCTTCTGGAAGAAAAGAATAGTACTTGCTCCTAGGCAGCTGACAAAGCAAATTTGAGGATATAGTTTCCTTCCTTTCTATTCCTTATCTCTTATGCCCCCAAAGGAGGTTTTTCCTTGCTCCTTTTAAAAAAAAGTCAGGCATAGGGTACAAGGATTGGGATTCTTAATCTAAGGGTCATGGACTAAATTTTAGAATTTATTTGAGGAAAAAAATGCCATCTTTATTTTCCCTAATTTATTATTGAAATTTAGCATTTAATTCAATTATCATCTAAAAAATATTCTGAGAAGAAGCTCATAGGCCTTATCAGACTACCAAGAAGTTCATGATCCCCCAAAATGTTAATATTCTCTGTTTTAGAATGTGGCTTCTTCCAAGCCTTAGCCCAAAAGCACCTTACAGAAGGAGGAGTCAGATAAGCCAGCTGGACAGAGTCAGATGAGTACCAATTTGATGAAGAATTTAGCATAAAAATATAGGTATGAAATAATTTATTAATTTGTAATTTATCAAGTTATAATATAAGAATGAATTTTATGTGACTTTGAGCTCTATCAATGTATTTTGCATATATCTTCATTTAAAAATGAAATATGATCATTGAATATTGGTCCTATCCCCTAATTGATTTTGATCGTAATATCTTCAGTTGTTGCCCAGTGTTTTTTCAAAATGCATACCATTTTTAAACTCAGGCTCTACACCTTATCATTTTATAAACACAAAAATTAAAAGATGTGTGGAATTAGAAGTGTTATGAGCATGATGTTTTGAAAGAATCAAATGGGTTTGTGCAATGGATTTCTAATGCTCTATATGATTATTTGGGCAGGGTTGGGGAGAAGGACAAATAGATATATCCTAAATGTTTTAGTGCTGTTTAAACTATTAAACTTGAAAATTACACTAGGTAAAGGTAAAGGTAAAGGTAAAATTACAAATGAAGTGCTGAAAAACTCCCTAAATATAAACAGTAGGAGCAAAGCAAAAAAGCTAATAGACAGTGCTATCCCATTAAGACATTTCATCTTTATGACAAATAAGCAAATATTTCCATTTAGGGAAAAGAATCTAGTTCATGGAGGATTAAAGTGATTCACCTCTGCAATTCAGTGGGAGAACCATAGGATTCAAAGCCAACAGGAACTTTTAGGATTATATCATCCAATTTCCTTATTTCACAGACCAAGGAATTGAAATCCAGAGTAGAAAGATGACTTGTCCTGTGTCATTCAAGAAACAAGTGGAAGAATCAGTGTTTGTACTCCAAGTCCTAGTATTCTTTCCACTGTAGGTTACTATCACAAGAAGAAGCCATGCTTATAACTTAGAGATATCAAAGATCACAAGTATAGAGCTGCAAGAGAATGTAGAAACCTTCTAGTTTAGCATCTTTGTTATTTAAAGACATTAAGGCTCAGAGAAGCTAGTGACTTCTGAAAGGGTCACACAGGTAGTAATAGGGGTGAGAATTGAATTCATGCCCTTTTTCCTTTATTTCCATTCTTGTCTCCACAAGATTACCTTTTAGGAGACAGAAGGACTTGAGAGATTTTTGCCTCTGTTCCTTTTGAAGCAGAAATGCTTTAAATTCTCCTCTCTTCCCCTCCTTTCCCCTCCCCAAGTGCTTGACAACAGCCATCCCTTTGGGAAAGGTATGAGTACCATTTGCTTTTCAGTCCCCATAGACCTAGGAATCTGTGACTATGTCCCTTACATCTAAGGTCAGTATTTTTGGTGATATGCTAAAGAAAAAAGAAAGGCTAATCCTTTGGACAGAGTTTTACTGGGACTCTAGTCAATAACTACATAAGATTGGAATAACTGCAGAATTACCTCAGAGTATCTGTGAAAGCTATGCGAGTTGTGAATAGTTCTAGAAGCACTTAAATGAGATGATGCTGATCTGTAATTAGTCCTTGTATCTTTTATTTCAGACTGGGGAATCCAAAGCAGCAAAACTTTTTTTTCTCTCTCTCCTTCTGAATTACCCTATTCCCTTCTGTCATCCCCACCCCCACCAATTATCTTTCACTACAACAAACCCTAAATCATAGTAGCTGTAAGCCTCTAGCCAGTACTCTCATGCCTGTATCATAATGCTTCTCTCTAGCTACACCTTGGATTTATAAAGTCATTTCTAGAATAATTTAGAACATTCCCTATCTTTGCTAACAGAGTACACCTGCCAAGGGAGAATGGGAACAAATCTTCAGTCTGTTGAAGTAAAAAGTAATCAAGTAAAAAAATCCCTAAGCACATTTTAATGAAAAATCTGATTCAGAGCCAGTTTCCTTACCTAGTTAATATGGATAAAATCATAGTTGTGTTATTTTTTTCATCCTCTGATTTTGAAATAGATCACAAACTGACCTCCCTCCTGTTATCTCTCAGTTTTAGATGAAGACCTAGATTTAAACCTTTTATTTTTGAATCAAATATGATTTTACACTAATATATGTCTTTGAATTTTATGGTGGCATAGGAATTTTTGTATCAAAATTACTTCATTAGATTCATATTACAATATGTGGTGTTCATTCTTTACTATCCTGCATTCTTGTGGTATGCTTCCATTCATGATAATATTTCCATTGAATTTCCAGGAACCAAGATTCAAGTCATCTTAGACCACCTTGTCCAGTATCTTTGAGATTAACTTTCATTGAACCACTTCTCATTTAATGGTTCTCCACATCTAAACTTGCAGAATGTGAGAACAATAATAAAAATAGACACTATAAATGGAAAAGACTACATAGGTATTGAATCTTCAAAAATAGTGTTTACTATCATATGGGAATTTACAAAATTATCATGCCTGCATTTATACCCATATTGATTAGCTGTTTTGGCAAATAGATTTTTATAATAAAGTGTTGGAAAATAGAAGTTTATACCTCTACAACCATTCAGAGTTATTTTTGATCTACAAATTTAGCTTTTTTTTTTTTAGGTTTAAGAAAACTTATTTGGAATACACATACAGTCATATATATAATTTGTAAAAACACATAGGCATGTGTATGAATACTAGTGTATATGCCTACACAAATGACACACATGCATTTTACATGCAAACATGTCCTGTATACCTATGTACAACTTGTGTGTATATATGCATGTGTTTACATTTGCATATATATTCTCCAACTTTTTTAGGCAAACATTTATTTCCTCACAACCTCAGTCTGACTCAGTTCCCCTCAACTAACTTTTATCTCAACATTTAAAGGACATTTTTCAAGAGGATAATAAGAAACTTAACAGTACACCATATTGGGGAAAGAGAATCAATATTGATGTCAGGAAGCCATAGATTTGATTCCTGCCTCTGACACATAGCATGTGTGATCCTGGGTAGGTCATTTGATCTGATCAACTTGTCAGTAAATATGCTAGGACAATAAAAATCTCAGATCAGTACAGAGAATTCACAGAATGGAAATAACTCTTTTTAGAAGCAATAGGACATAGTACTTAAGGATTTAATCTGGAGCCAAAGAACCTGTTCTTGAAGCCTCCCAAACTCCCTAAAACTTCATTTGTTCATCTATAATATGAGAAAGTTGACCTAAGTGACCTAGCTCTGAGGTATCTCCAAACTTTAAATTTATCATCCTGGGACTCCAGGCTTCAAAGCTTTCCTATGATATAGGATAAATGATGAAAATGTAACTGACCATATTTTGCAAATAAGAAAGCTAACTTTTAAAGAGGTGATGTGATTGATCATGGTATTGAAATAATCATTCAAACTCAATTTTCTTACTCCAAATCTCATGCTTTTTCTGCCCAGGTCTTTTGAATCTAAGGGTAGCCCTCTTTCTACTATAAACTACATTGCATTGCACTATACTATGCAGCCTCAGTCATTTCTCCTTAAATTATACCTATGGGTTTGCAAGATCACCTTTTATCCCTCCCCAGGAAAGAAAAATAAAAGAGGCTCGACTCACCAAATTTTGGAGCAAGGATTATTACAACACATGTCAACAGATTGGAATATATATCATGAGAAAGAGGAGAAATGGAAATTGGCACACATAAAGAACTTAAACTGTCTGGCATTTAGATATGCTACATGTAACACCCTGAAGTTACATTTATCATAACAGAAGCAAAGCTCTCAAGCAATCTCTCTCTATTAACATTTCTTTTACATGTTACTATATAATAAATTTATGGTAATACAGAACAAAATCCTGTCCTAATGTCATTCATTGTTTCATGAATTCAGATACACTTTAGGTCAAACACAATAAACACAGTAACATTAGAAATCTATTAAGCCATAGTTAACTTATAAATAAGGTGTTAGTACTACAGTTTAGTACCAGTACTGGAAAAGGAATTAATTTTATTTCTGACAATGCTGGACTACTTTTTCCTCCAAGTGCAAATGGGCATGCATTTTTCTATCTACATGAAGCATCACTATATATACTCTGACATTCACATAGATAGAAAAGTTGACTTACCTAGTCAAAGCAGATGCTACTCTTCCAGATCTCCTGAGCTTTTCTGTATCACTTGTGGGATTTTCAAAAATAGTGCAAACATATCATTGCTAGAAATGACACTTACAGGAAACCTTGCAGAGAACTCAGGAGGAAAAAGACAAAAGTAAGAAGAAACTCTGTATCATCCTAAAGACATAATGACACCCAGTTGATTGAAGGGCAAAGACTTATACAAAAACAGTCCTAAAGAGCCAGAGGCAAGATATTTTATGGGTGACATTCTTGTATCACTATGTCATTTGTAGCATACGCATTTAGAAATATGATTGGAAATTAGCTTGTTAAGAAAACATTATCCACATGATATGAAAACCAAAACCAAGAGGAATCACACATGATAAAAAAAATTAACCTCTACAATCTTTTGATTTGCTAGCAGTTTTCACATCTGAGGGAGTAGGGAAGGAAGGATTATTTTTAGACAGGCAAAGCTTTTTCCTGTAATAAGGTACTGCTGTCTTATCATTATTATTAATTTTCTTATTTATAAAAAATACTATAGCTTAGTTATTGTTCATTTGTGTGGGTGTGATTTCAAAACTCCAAATACCCATGTTGGTTTCAATGGCTCCATTTCTGTAGGTGTTACTGAAAATGAGGGCAATATCCATGTTTCTTCCTGGTTCAGTTCTTTGACGGACGAAGATGGAGATCTCTTGTGTTGGTCACTACTCATGCTTTACTAGTAAGATATATAGTACATCTTTATTTTAAAGTGAACAATTCCAGTTTTTTCAATAGATGCAAAATTTTTCATGTTATGGTTTTAATCAGACAATATTAAAATTCACAGTTTTAAAAGCAAGTATGTCATTGCCAAAAACAAACTCAAGGATTTGTAATCATTGCAACACATTAACCTGTCTGTTTTGAGGAAACAATACATTACTGGCCCATTTGGTTGCCTTGTACACAAACCATCCATCCATCCTTAAGCTCATTTGCAAATAGAATTTTCATTGCATACCTTGAATGAAGGAATATATTTGTATGTACATATATACACATACTTATATATGCTATGTTTATAACTTAAAATAGGTATCCATCGAACTAAATTATAGCAAGAATTTTAAAATATAACACTTGAAAATTTGCTTTTAAAAATCATAATGTTTAATTCTCTGAACAAAAATCTTCTCTTTACCTCCCCCCTCTCAATCTCATATTATTTTAAAGAAAAGAAACTTCATTCCATATTCTAGAAAAGTATATTGGTAGGGTAAGGTTTAACAGAGCCAGAGAGAATGTGCAAGGAGTGAGAAAGTGAATTGATGGATGGATGGTTAAATGAATATAAATGAACTGACACCTTTACAGGAAAATAACATTTCTTTTCTTTTTTTATTCTATAGATCAGTGGGTTTTGTATCTGTAATTCTTTCATATCAGCAAAGAGGAAATAAACTCTCATGTAAATCATTTTCCCCCCATCTGGAAGCATATTAAAACCATGCAGTTTTTTTTTTCTTTTAAGCAGAGTCTTTTTTCCCTATTTGCTTATCAGTTCATCCACCATTACATTTTAAATGAAATTGCAAGACCCTCCTCCCTCCCCCAAATTCCAGCCTGATGTAGAAAAGTGGGAAGCAGACTTTTCCTGCTTTAGAATAGTGACCTAGATTCAATTACAGATAGACCCAGAAGAGAGAAATGACACCTCACAATTTTCTTAGAGGTCTTGAAAAATTAGAAATCCCAAAACAATACCTAATAGAAAGGGATCTGTTTATTTTCCCATTCTTCTGCCTTACCCTTTCTCTCCCTAAATTACATTTCTTTGGCCTATTTAATTGTTACTGATATACCATCACAATAGCTTTCCCAAGGGATTTTTGGAATCATAAAAACTCGATTTTCCAAGAAATTTCTCTCAGAGTTTTAGCTTTTGTGAGAGAGTGTATATCTCTTGTGTTATACACAGTCTAGATGAAACCAGCAGTCTGAATTCAGACAATATAAAATGTAACTGGGAAAAAAAAAAAAAAAAAAAAAACCATCTTTCATAGTGTCATAGCAAAAATAATATATCAAAATAATTACATTATAAAAGTACCTATTACAATTATGATGTAGTCAAATAAAGCATTGAACAGGCAAGTATATTTTACTGTGTTTTCCCAATTACTCTGAAATATTTAATCAAAAAGAATAGGAAGAGGGGAGAATCCTCTGATACTTGCCTATTGACTTTTATCACTAAATTAAGCATATAAATGACCTGAAAGGATGACTTGGTGTATTAAATTAAAAAGAAGAAGAAGACAATTATTCTCTCTTCTTTTCCCCTCCCTTTCTGATCTCAGCCTGAAAGGAGTCTCAGCGAGATAAGAAAGATGGGATTCTGTTCTGGGGCAGCTCTCCCGGCTGTCGTGCTTATGTGAAATCAACTAGGAAACACTTACTAGCAGTCAACTGCCTTCTATATACCACTTCCATTTTGTTGCTCAACTGACCAATCTTCCTCAACTTTAGCCCCTCTTTCTTTCTTTCCAACACCCCATATCAGAGCTTGGATGCTCAGGACATTTTGGAGCCCTATAAGTAAGGGAAAGGCACGATTCAACCCTCACTGATACGAATATTTTTAACCCTTTCTAGTAACATCGGTAAGAAACAGCGTACAAAAGGGGGAACAGATGGGCTCGACTCTGTCTTTTCCGAATCATAAAAGCATTGACTGCTGGCTAGATAGAACTGGGGAATTGTATACAATGCAGACTATACTATTTCAACTGTATGGAGAAACAAAAGTAAAGCAAAGGGGAAATAGAACACAGTCTCCGCGAGATTTTTATGTTGGAAGGTTATTTCTAGCTGCGCGCTTATGTGGACTTCCAGTGGGAACTGGATCGTGGTAATTCGTTGGCTTTTCCACGGAGTGCAAGAGAGGAGAGCGTGAATGGCCCCTCCCTTTCTCGAGAAAAGGTCTCCACTCTGATGGCCAAAAAAGAAGTCAGCTAAGGACCCGAAGTACTGGAGCTGATGGTTCCATTTCAAAGTGAAAATCCCCAAGCTTTGGGAACCGATATTCAAAAAAATATATAATCTTCATATGCAGTTCAATGGAGGATCCTTATAATTTACAGCACTAGATAAGACTAGAGGATGTAATAAAAAAAAAAAAAATTTGAAGCAATTCTCCATCCGCTATACTCGTTTCTCCCCCCTCTTTCGCCCCCCCCCCCCAACCCCAACCTCCTATATTGAATTGCACCTTGGGCAACGGTGCAGAATCCAGAATCTTAACTTCTCTCAACATATGTTTCTAGTAGATAAGTAAACAATCTGGACGTGAAATGAAAATTTTAATTAATGCAGTAATGCTATTACACCTCAAGTGTGCAAATCCCATTGACTTGCCCTGCGACAACTGGGGGGTGGGGGGGGTGGGAGGGGAAAAGCGGACAAGCAACCACCACAAATTCTAATCTATGCTTGCTTTTCACCCAGTCCCAATTGTTTTCATACTTTGCTTCCTTTGAATTAATCTCATCTTATATTTCAATAATTACCAGCTACTCAACTCCCCTTTCTCATACACTCAAAAGCTGAATCTCTCTCTCTTTTTCCTTTCCTTCTCCTCTCTTTTCTTTCTTTCTTTTAAAACAGTCTCTTTTTCAAGAAGACATCAACCTGGATTAAATTTCTAGGGATTTTTTCTTCTGTTTTTGTTTTCCAAGTACGAATATGAGAGTTGTTGGAAAGCGATAGCTGGAGTCGCACGCAGCACGTTATTTCTTGTTTAGCCATTCAGATGTGGCATGTTCAGCAATAGCGAAGTATTTAGTGATTTGCCCTAATAAAACCATTTTTGGACAGGCTTAAATTCTCTTTTGATGTTTCCTAGCTCAGCCAGGAATGGGTGCAAGGGAGTGAAAGTAAATCAAAATTAAGAACCAAAAGGGAGGGAGGCTAAAAGGGAGGAAAAGAGAAAATTGGGATACCGATATAATAGCGGAGCTTAAAAGCATTTTTCTTTGGATCTGTTTCACAAAGAACGCACCTCAGGTATTTCTTACTCCGAACCAGAGCCCTTTTCCGGACCCCTTTCTTCTTTAAGAAAAATCTGATCGATTTCTTTCTTTAGGAACTTTTATTTCTCCCCAGTGTTTACCTTTTTTGCTCTTCAGCTTCCGGCTCCCACTGTCTTTGTCTTTCTTTCTGCTTCCCCCCCTCCCCCCCCCCCCACCGTGTGTATTTGTCTCTTCAGTTCTTTTAAGGGTTCATCTCCAGTCTTTCATTCTAGAGTGACTCTAACTCTTCCAAACATAGAGTCTCTAAAACCAATCACCACACCCTTCCCTTATCACCTCCACCCACCTCCGGCCCAATCCCCAGTTTGAATCTTTACTAGTGCCTTCCCTCCCCCATTGGCTAATTTCAGTTAGTAGAGGAGTTGTCTATGATCGCTTTTCTCATCTCCTGGATGTGAAAGTTTCTGAATAGACGTTAATCTGGCTGCCACGTAGACCCCACCATTAAAGGATCACTGAAGTCAATTTCACTAAGCTTTAAGAAGCAAAGATTTAAAAAAAAAAAAAAAAAAAAAAAAAAAAAAAAACACCTCCATTTTCTTGATGCCTTCAGTTATGAGCATCATTTTACACTTCTTACTTTCAAATTTACTCCAGATACAGCCCCATGGCTTTGTTGTCTAGAAGGGAAAGGAAAGAATGGAATTGGATCGAGAAATGGGAGGGGAGGGCGTGAAATGCAAAGGGAGGGTGGAAAGAGACTTGAAGAAACTACTATGATGATGGTAACAGAGATAGCCAAGAGTCCAAATGGAGGTAAGATTGTATCATTCTGGAATCGAGAAAAGTTCTGGGAAAAGTCTCTTTTGGGAGCTTGATCACTATCTGTAGAGAGTCCGAAATTCTTTTCCTTAGGCTGCCGGGAAAAGAGCAGGGAGAGTGGAGGGGAAGATGAAAGTGTCCGGCAGATTCTCTTTTTTATTTATTCTTTTACCTTAGCTACTAGCAGATACGCTTACCTGCCCACAAGGACACCAGAACTTTGAAGTTGTATGTATCTACTAACCAACCAGATAGACGGGTCTCTACACATCTGGCAATGTCAATTCCAAAGTGGAACTCATTCCTGCTTTCAAAAGAGGAGCCGATTTAGGGAAGGTTTTTGTTTTTGTTTTTTAATTAAATATTTTGAAGAGGAGGAGAAGAAGATTGCTTCTGACTGCTTTGAAGTTTGGTGATTTATTTCCTTATTTTTCAAAAAGAACAATTAAGAACAGGGAAAAGACAAAACAAAAACCGGAAAAGCAAAATTGCTGTTTACTTGAAGTACCAAAAAATCGGAGAAACTGGACTGAATTATCAGTAATAAACAGCTGTTTAAAACTTCTAGAATATTAAAATATCCTCTTTCAAATAAATTTGAAAAAACTACATATTACTTTTAAAAAGTCTCTCTCCCTCCCCTTCTCCCCTATTTCTCAGGAAATAATGAGATTGGAGCTCTTCTTATAAATTCTTGTATATTTACATCCAAAATAGTAAAAGTTCTTTAACCAAGGGAACAAGAGAAATAAGGTTGGAAAGTGAACTTTCCAAGGAAGAAGAGACTTTCCCCCCCCCCCCCCATTCAATTTCTATTTATATAGCTGGTGGGCAAAAAGGGAAAGAATTGAAATCATTCTTTAATTTGAAATTCATTGGAATTCCGTTTGCCCACCAAAGAAAAATTCCTACATCCAATGGATTCCTTCTTCAGTATTACCACGCAAATTGTCAAAGGAGGATGCATGTTGCACAGTCAGAGATTGAAGAATAGATGGAATAAAGAGTGATAGCCTAAGTGGTGTCATTTGAAGAAAAGGGAGACCTCTTTGCTTTCAAATACTTCTTTTATCAGGCCTGAAATTCTACACTTCATCACAACTTCTACAAATACTGTTTCGTTTGTATTAGCCATATCTTATCAAATGAAAATTACCCTGTGGCTAAATCACATCTAGTGTCTCACTTCTTAGTGCGAGTTATTCTAGTTAGATTGTGTGACTCCTTCAAGAAAACTGAGATCGAAGAAACTGAGCTAACTGGACCAGACGAAAGAAAAATCCTGAAAGTGTGAATAGCAGAAAAGATGATTGAGTTGAGAACTGCACAGTTAAGAGAGCCATCTGAAGGCCCCGACTATTGGGTGTGGAGGGGCAGAAGAAACCAGTGGAGAGGGCGCCAAAGTCAAAGTTCGCAACTTCGCAATTTCCTGTGGAGCCCATGAATAATACAAACAGAAGATCACCTCCCGGCTCCTTCCTGCTTCCCAAGAACCCAGGAACTGAGCGGGTAGGAAAGAGGGAGGAACCACTCTAGATTCAACTTCACCCCGTTCTTTTCGTGCTAGCAAGAAAAGAAGGAACATGTGGACTTTTCTAATTTTTCAAATGCTTGGGATAGGGGACCCGGGATGATCAGTAAGCGAATCGCCAGGCTATCCTGAAGTTTGTGGAGGGCCATTTCAGCCATTTCTTAAGGAACAAATCAGACTGAGGATGCTCAAAGCCTTTCGTTGTACAGGAATAGCCCAAAATTTTAGTCGGCCAAATCCGAACCCTTTCCTCCAGACCGTTTACTTAATTTCACGGGAGGGGAGGGGGGAGAGAAGGAACGGAGACTTCACTGGACATCTTCTGGGTACACACATAGTGCTTACGCAAAGCCACATCACCCAAGTTTCTACTTTCGTGCTGGCGAAAGCTAATAGGTCGAAGATAACTCTTTTCTCTGATACGGTCTCTGAAAGCGCCAGATTCCTGTCTGCAGCGGGGTGTTGGGTATCCCTACAGGCATTGTTTAATGATTTTATTGAAAAGAGAGACAGTTGTGAGAAAACAGGTTTGACAAGGAGCCGCGTTTTCCCCCCTCTCGAGGGAATTTCTTTTTTTGTCTGTTTCTGACATCAAAGTCAGTAATCGGTTCATTTCAATGTCATGATGATTATTTAATGTATTTATCTGTGCTGAGTAACTTGCTCCCCACACTGGCGGAAGGGAGGGCAGGCGAACGTGAGGGGGGAAGGGAAAGACTGAAATGCCTTAAAGGGTAAACCAAGCTACAGTAAGGTTAGTTTAAAGAAAGAGGCCGTAAATAAATCCTGTGGAAAGGAAGAAGAAAAGAAGACAAGAAGAAATAATTCAAGAAAATACGATTTGGTTATAAGCTCTGTGCTCTTAACTCTCCATAAAAAAAGCAAAGCCCTTTCTCATCCGAGAAAGAGAGAGAGAGACAGAAAGAGACAGACAGACAGACAGACACACACACACACACACACACACACACACACACACACACACACACAGAGAGAGAGAGAGAGAGAGAGAGAGAGAGAGAGAGAGACAGAGAGAGAGACAGAGAGAGAGAGAGAGACAGAGACAGACAGAGAGAGAAAGACAGACAGACAGACAGACAGACAGAGAGACAGAGAGAGACAGACAGACAGAGAACATTTTGGCCATCCGGTGGAAAGAAGAGTTTGGGGTGCTCGGGACTTTTCTCTGCCTAGCGCCACCACTAAAACAGTTTGTCCTTCAGACTGGAAGACCTTTGGCCTTGGTCAGATACTAACCACTGGTCCATGGGTTGTTCCCTGAAAGACTATTCTTCTGTAGTGCCCAGGACAGGTACTAATCTCCCTCGATGCTGATGCCTCCTGGGTACCATCGAATTGTAGGTACCGGTGGATGCTTAGTATGCACTTCTTCCTCCTGAACCCTAGCTCTCCTCTCCTTCAGTGTCTTCTTCAAGTCAGCTTTTCAATCCAGCTCCTCTAGAAGACCGACCCCTGTAAACCTAATCTAGGGAGATGTTAAGGGACACTGAGCTATGCAGAAGATCAGAGATGCTGACAGCTACTGTCAGTTGGGGTTAAATCAGAGACCATAGTATCTCACCTAAGGTTCTCACTTGCAGGTTTACCTCGGTTTCCGCATTAGGGGAGGAGGAGACTTTCCCAGAGGGTCCCAAGTCTCCCATCCTGATTGCAGCCTCAGTCAAGCCAGTCTCTAATTGTCTTGATTTGTAAGAGGGTTTTTGTGATGCTAAATAAGCGTGGTTCAGCCATTCTACTATCCTCTTTCATACCTCCCCCCCCTTACTCGGCCCTTTGTTTACCCTAGCCTGATCTCTCTTTTATTTATCTATCTATTATTTATACGCTTCCCCTCCTATTCAGGCCCCGTGTATGTTAATTGTGTTATACCATTTAATCCTAACATTGGTCTCAAAAGAGCACTTAATGAGAAAAGCATATCCAACACGGATCATTCTGCTATTCAGCTCAGCCAGATGGACAACTGCTAACTTTTTTTTTTTTTTTAATGAAAATCCCCTTTTAACAAAGGGGTTCCGATGAATAGGCTTCAAATAGTACCTCAAACATTGCTAATTGTTTTTAGGACAATATGCTAATCCACTAGTTTCATCCTCAAATTCTGTTTACAAATTTCTCCCTCACCAATCTACCTCCAGGTACCTAACCCCAAGGAAACACGCACACAACCATAACAACAGCACAAAGAAAACCTAAACAATCAATGCCCCTACCACTACTACCACAACACACACAAACACAGAACACATATAGCATCTCTGGCTTTCCTAGATCAAATGCAATGTAAAATACAGGAAGAAGGGAGTAGGGAGGGGTAGTGGGACAATAATGTTGCTACAGCAAAAGACCATGGAAAAAGCTAAGGGGTGGGGTGAAAGAGAAGGTTCAAACTCCTATTTAAATAGGTTGGGTAGTAGGAATGTGAAGTTATCTTCTTTTCATTCAAATTCTGCCAGAAAACATAGTCATCTTGAAGTAAGGCCTCAAGGAAAAAACAAAAATAGCAAAAAAAAAAAAAAATTTGCTCAGAAATTACTTAAATCTCCCTCCCCCCTCTCTCCCCACTTTCTTTCCTCCCTTCGTCCTTTTCTTTTCCTTTCTTCCTTTCTTCTTTCTTTTTCTCCTTTCTACCTTCCTTTCTATCTTTCTTTTTTTTCCAGTCAGGCTTAAACCTGAAACTTAACTTTAGGGCTACTCATCTCTCTAAAGGACATGCCACACGATTCTTTAAAGAAAGCATTGGACCATTAGTGAGGTCCACCAGACTTTTTTTTCTCGAGTGCTCAAGTCAAGTGAAAACTCTAAAGAAGAAGAGCCATAGTAGAATTTTCAAACAGTACAGAAAGTTCTTTAATTCTTTTCTTTTGCCATGCACATTAAAAATCCTATTGTCATTGAAAAGATGTTAGGACTATTGGCCCCCTAAAACAATTTATTCTTCTAGGTTTGCCATTGATTTATTGAGACAACTAATTTTTGGCTTTGATTTTTTTTTTTTTTAATACACACACTCTTTGATCAAACATTTAGAATAACCTTTAGAGAACATCCATCCTCAGATGCAGACAGGGAAGGGCAAAGAACTTTCTCTACCCTGACCATGAGAGAAAAGGCAATTCTAAATGTTTGGGGAGTCTCTATAAGTAAAGAAAGAAAAATAAACCCAACAGTGTTTGAAGTACCTGCTACCTTTCTTTCCACCGAGTATGTTAACATATGAATACACTTTTCATATACAGATATATACATATTGAGAGAGACAGAGCTAAGAACCATCATGGCCCTGAGCATCCTTCAGTCTAAATCTACTTAGTCTCTGAATTTTAAACTATGATTGAGAAGGGGCAGGAAGGATCTGGGCAAACATTACATCTCAGACTGTATGAACACCACAGGTTACTTTTTAAGGACAGATTGTCTTTATTCAAAACGTCTTTGTTCAACAAATGAACAGAGTAACGAGGTAAAATCCTTCTGGGTACATTTTTTTTTTTTCCAAGACATCGTCAAAAACATATTTCAATGACCACTTAGGATTTTTTTTTTTTTTTTGCTTTAAAAAAAAAAAAAAAAACCCTTTATGTTTCTACATCCTGACTTCATAACCCAATGTTCTGTCTAAAGTAAACTTAGGTCTAGCTGCACTTGTTCACACAAATTTAAAGACTATGTGGGTTCTTTTAATTTTCATTTAAAGAAGCAAACACTATCATATCATGGTTTGAAATAGAAATATTTCCCTTTTGTGTAGTTTTAAACTTTTAAGCCGTTTAAAATTCTGACATGAAAAGCAAATGGCGCCTAGTCCTGTCTGATGGTAAGCACAGATATGAAACAGCTAATTCTGTCTTCAGTGTGCAAAAGGAAAAGAAAAAAAAGTATATTTCTATATATATAATACCAGGGCCTGGAAGATTAAAGTCCAAAGCACATCCGAGAATGTAGAAGAGAACATAAATAAAAGCGAAACTGCCTACTCTTGTCCAAAGGGGGTCCAGTCAGAGGTTTGTTTTTGTTTGTTTGTTTGTTTGTTTGTTTGTTTGTTTTTTGGGGGGTTTCGTGGTTGTCAAAACACTTTCAAGTTTCTGGCACCTGTCTGAGCCTTGAATCCTGGGAGGACTCCCGCCCCCTTTCCCCTTCCTCCTTCCACCCTCAGGCGAAGAAAGGAAAAGTTGTAAGGGGGACCGGTAGGGGTTTGAATCCGCCAATTTTCTGTGGTTACATAGGAGTCCTCGCCCTTGGAACAGGGTGGAGCGGGCGCCAGTGGCTCAGGTGGGTTGGAAGGGCAAGGGAACATAGGGCGGATATTAACACATGCACCCCCCAGCCACCCCGCCCCGGCCCCCGAATCCCGAAATGGTCCGACTGGTTTCGGCAGGGATAGGTCCGGGGAAGGGGACGAAGAAGGGAGCAGGGTGGGGATCAAAGGGGTTACATGGCCGTCGCGTGGGCTGAAGAATAAGGGTCTATTCCAGTCTTGGTCATGCCGGGAAAGAGGATGTAGGCAACTGGGGGCTGCAAACTGGACGCCGACCAGGCAGTACAGTTACAGGGCACCACATAACCCGGGTTGGTAGGGGATGGGTGGGTATGAGTGTGCTGGCTGGGGCAGCTGAGACTGCCGAAAGCCCCATTTTGGTAGCCCAAGGTGGACGCGTAGGGCAGCGTGCTGGTCGCCAAGGTGTGAGGGACCTCAGTCATCTTCTGGATGGCGCTGGAACTAAACTGACTGGGGTCCAGGAGGGAGTAAGGTGCCGAGGTGGGGGGCAGGAACGCCCTGGCTTTCTCGGGAGAGCCGAGGAGACTGTCCGTGGTCCCCACGGGCAGGCCGGCTGCCTTGAGGGGATCAGTTTCTCCGAGGTAAGGTAAAGGGAAGACGTACCTGTCCTTCTTGAGCAGGTTCTTGGGCTTACGTCGCGGCCGGTACTTGTAGTCCGGGTGTTCCTTCATGTGCTGGGCGCGAAGCCTCTTGGCCTCATCAATGTAGGGGCGCTTCTCCGCTTCCGAGAGCAGTTTCCACTCGGCCCCTAGACGTTTGCTGATCTCCGAGTTGTGCATCTTGGGGTTCTCCTGGGCCATCTTCCGTCTTTGGCCCCGGGACCATACCATGAAAGCATTCATGGGTCTCTTGATATGGTCGGTGGGCTTGGACATGGTCCCGTAGGTTGGGGGAAAGGGGAAATAGGAGTTTCTTCAGGGATCAGAGATCGAGTCTTTCAGTCTTTCTCTGTTCTCTCCCTCTTCTTCTCTCGCCTCTCTCCTATCTCCCTCTTGTTTTCTTGAGTGTAGGGAGGGGGAAAGGGGAGGTCAAAGGAAGCCCCCCAAAATACTCCCCCCCAAATGCTCAGCTAATCATACCAGTTCTTCAGCAAATCCAGTCCTTTCAGAAGCGTCCTTCTCTAGGGGGTAGGGCCGGGGGCCGGGTGGGGGTGAAAGAGGGAGGAGAATGTAAACAGAGCGTAAAGAAAGGGGTGAGGAGGGGAAAGCAAAAAGATCCAGAAGTATTTGAGGTCTCAGTGATTAAGCTTTCAAGTATTTGTATATGTGAGTCTGAGGAAGCTCCCCTTCTCTTCTCTCCCTTTTCTTTTTCTTTCTTTCTTTCTTTCTTTCCTTTTTTTTTTTTTCCTTTTCTTTCCTGGAGATGTCTAGCCTTGCAAAGCACCTGGCTGAGAATGAGGGAAGTCTGATGAATACGAGCCAAAAGCGGTGAAGTTCAAAGGCGAGGTTGCTTGGGACTGCACGCAATCTGACATAATCGTGGGGCGTTGACTCCCTAACCTGAACGCCCAATCAGCATGAGAGAGGCAGAGAGAGAATACCTTAAAAGAAAGAAAATAGGAGGAAAGAGCGGGGCAGAGGGAGGGAGGGGAATGAAGATAAGGAAAGGGAGAAGAGAGAGAGAGAGAGAGAGAGAGAGAGAGAGAGAGAGAGAGAGAGAGAGAGAGAGAGAGAGAGAGAGAGAGAGAGAGAGAGAGAGAGAGAGAGAGAGAGAGAGAGAGAGAATTAAGTACAGAGGATTAAAGGGAAGAGCTTGTGTTAGACATTGCACTATTGGGCTATTAGCGGCAAATAAAACTCTTCACGCCTCCTCGTTTTATTTCCAGGACATAGGGAATAAAATAGGACTTAAACTACAAAGAATAAGAGGGTGGGATTCGAGGGGGAGCAGCGGGAGAAGGTTAGTATATGTTTATAAATAGGGTATCATCTCAAGCAAGGACTGCATTCCATCTATCCTATCCTCACTTGTCAAAGACTTCTTCAAAGTAAATATGGGGATAAGATTTGTAATCAACTTTTTGTAGCAGCCACTCAGCCTTCCCTCCCCATCTCCAGCCCTCAAACCCCTTCTCTCGACCTGGTACCTCTCTATTCTCCCCTCACTCTCCTAGCGTCCCCCCCTCCCACTTCTTCACCCAACATCCCCGCCCCCGCCGCCCCCCCCCCCCCAGATATGAGTTGAAACCAGCAGGTCACAGTGGGACACTAGAGACTTCTTTTCTACATAGACACACCTGGTGGGCCATCAAAAACCATAATCAGTGTGTAAAGCTTAAAAAAAAAAAAAAAAAAGAAAAAAAGAAAAGAAAAGCCCTGAAGCTATGACGATTTGCTGAAGATGAAAACAATCTGTTATTAACTGAGGGAGGAAGATTTTCCTTTCTAATAGCAGTTTTCTCCGGCTTGAGTTTAAAAAAAAAAATCTAGTTTCCTCTCTTCACCCCTTCTAAATTGGAACAGAATAATGAAACCCAACACTGCCCTTTGATTAATTTGATGGGGTTTAAGTCAGGGACGGAGAGCCTTTTACCTTCATAATCTTTCCTGAGCAATGGTACTTTGTACTTGGCTTTTATGCCACACAGCCCTTCATAAGGTTGCGCTCCTACTGTCAGGCGTCTTTGAACCAAAGGGTGACTGTTATTATTATTATTTTTTTCAATAGATGGTAATTCTCTGGGTAAAGAGCACTAAATAACCCCGAAGAATCAACCTGCCCGCCTGTTTCCTTTGAATAATTGCCTGCCTAATGTGAAATGCCCTTGGGGAAAATATTTATTAAATGGAAACAATCGTCTTGGGTCCGGTGGGACCTCAGTTGGTTAAGGGTTTACTGGCTTTTTGCACCAGGCTGCTCAAAAACAGATTGGTCCCTTCGCTTCGTATACCTTGGAATGCTTTTATTTTCACATTAAAGGGAAAAAAAACAAAAACAAAAACAAAAAAACTTCTAAATGAAAACTTCTCATTTTCTCCTTTGCCACCAGAAACCCGTATTCGGAATTTGTCCCGAATTTGAATCAGTAAGGAATGGTCAGCTCGGAATAGGAGAAGAGACAGCTACACAGATGGAAAGAGTGGATGAGGGATTTCTGTGGGTTTGATGTGCGCGGCAGCAAAATATGAAATCTCAGACGTGAATAGGGAAGTCTTAAAGACTGTGCAGCGTAGATAAGATGCCCATTTTGGGCTCTATTAGGTAAGGTCTATTTATTTCCCAGTCGCACTAGTTCAGAGGAGGGCATTTTCTACTCTCGATTCTCTACATGCCCACACCTATGCATTTTGAGTTATGTATATACACATATACCAAATGAGCAGATGTACAGTCTGTATTCTTTTTCGCTCACATTATTTCCCCACATGCCTTAGCTTCCTTCTCGCATCCTTTACACTTCGGTGCAATAAGTTCGTTTTATTCGGCGTCAGGGTAAAAGGGGAAAGGAGAAATGATTTAAGGTCCTCACCTGTATAGCTTTCAAAGTGTTTCAAGCACCACCTGCTACTTATGTTGTACTCACGCACTTGGAGATTATCTGTTATACACAGATATGGTCGGTGAGCTCATTATTCTAGGTGTAACTGGCAAGCTTTAATAAGGGGCAGTGATCCCGCAAATATTGGAAAGAAACAGATAAGTCTCTAATATCACACACACACACACACACACACACACACACACACACACACACACACACACCCTACGCTACTCTAGATGAATTCACACATGACAATAACTCGAGCACTGTGCCATTAAACATTTGCAGTCCGTTATATAATCGGAAGCTCTCTGCGGCGCATTGCTAAGTACCAGTGCACCCAGACTTGCTTAGTTAGTGCACACATTGCTTCCCAACCTACCCCTCTTTTTCCCAGCCCCAGTCTTAGATTCCAGTATGTAGTGACTTTTATTAGGTTTATGTAGAGGAAGGTACCCTCCTTGTGAACCATAGTTGTAGTCCTCTGTGATGCTTTCGTCAACCCTTCAGAGGAATTAGCTTTTTAGTTACCTCTCAACTCCACCCCGTGGGTGCCTGATGACCTCCATCCTCCAAAGCTGATAGAACTGCATAGGTCTGGTCAGGAAGATGGAGTCGCTACCTTTTCTCACAGATCCTACAAGGAGTCAATGATTCCCACACTTCTCAATAAACTCCTCTGCCCCCTTCACACCCTCCCCACTTCCGCAGTGGCACTTACCCCTAGCCAGCGTAGGCTGATGTCACACTCATTCTGTTTGGGTTAGAGCCATCTCAGCTACTCTCTGGCGATTTAATATCGCAGCCAGGTCTCTGCAAAGGAGCTCAGGAGGTCGTGGGGGGCGGACAATGAGGGAGGGGGTGGATAAGACTGGTAGGATTGATTTATGCCAGATGCAAGGCTGATAAGAGCATCCCGCTCCCCCCGCCCCCTACCCTGCTTATAGTGACTCTCTTCTTCCCAGCTGCCGAGCAGCGTCGCTTCCCCTGGTGACTTTTTTCTCAGTGGGGGGGGGGGGGATAGGGGGAGAATGGCAAATCTTGAGGGAAGGTTGTCGGGGAGTAAGTCATGGGCTAGGAGGTGATTTTCTTGCTTACCTTTCCAATTGCTACTTAGCGGGAAAGTGCTAGTAAGAGCATCATCCAGAGTGAAACCTTCTCTAACAAGAACTTATGCTCCTCCGAACTTCTACTTCCACTTTTTTTCTCCTGACAAACTCCATCTTTAAGCTAGCGCTCCCTCCTCTCTTCGAACCGTATAACACACCCAGTTTTTCCACTTGTTCTTCTACTTCCTCATTTCAGTTTTCTGGGATTGACAACATTATCGAGAAGAGGTAGGGAATGGCTCTTCAATTCCAGTAAATTTGTAAAAAGGTCCCTTTCGCACATTTATACCAGCAACTGGAAACCATGCTGGCAGGCATGCGGAGAACATAAGTACTTTGTGCTCAATTCTTCAAAGTGCCTGGGAGGAACTTTTCTGGAATATTTGAACTTCACTCCAAGGATCTGTGCAACTTGTCCCATCCCCCCATAACTTTGCTCACTATCAAAGTCTATTTTCCCTCAGAACCAAATTAGTACCGGGTTAGGAAAGAGCCCCGAAAATATGTTTTAGCCCTAGTTCTGCTAATTTTTTTTTTTTTTTTTTTTTTTTTTTTTTTTTTTTAGCGGGGTGGCCTTGACTAAAGTCATCTAGTTTTTACGGGATTCAGTTTCTTCACATGTGAAATGGGGACAAAGATGTCGTGAGAACCATTCGTGTTCATAGATCTGAAAGTTTTGATCCGTGGCAAAGATAAGCTTATTAGCTTAAGTCATTATTACGCCTGCTGGTGAACCTCGAAAATCTTGCTCTGACCACTAGTCCTTTCTAGTAATAATGATCATTTTCTTTCTCTCCACTCTCTTTTCTTGGGAATCTCTTCCCTCTCCCTCCTTCCTTTTCTTCCTTCTCCTCATTGCTCGAAGTTTACCTGTTCAAAAGTCCCAGTAGTTTCCTACCCCAAAACAAACGTTCCAGTCTGTATAAGTGTTTCAAACTTAAACTTATTTTCACAGAAATTTTCAAGTACATTTGATCTCTGCTAAGGGCAGGAACGAAATGTAGAATATAGCCTTAGAAACCAAAAAAAAAACCCCAATGATTTTTCAACCCATTTCCAGCCTAACCCATCACAGGCAGAGGCTCTCGCTTTCCTTCCCTAGGAGCCCGAGCTTCGCTATACTTTGTGTAGAGCTGTTTTCTCCGACGGCCGATAGCTGAACTCCGGCTCACATAGCATCTCTTTCTTAGTTGAGATCCCGGAGAGATTCTCTCCCGGATCTCAACTGAGTAAGGGAAATCGAAGCAGTGAAGAAGGCCTGTCACATCTGTCAGTAGAAAGAGAGTACTTTAAAGAAAGAGCATTGTAAGCCCCAGAATCTGACCACATGCCGCCACTTTGTGGAATCCTAAATCAAATTCTTAAAATGATTTGAAAAGGCTCCCCAAGGATAGCAAAGCACATTCATGCTCTCAGGCCAGAGAAATACAGCTTGAAGACACTCCGCAGTGTCCCGGGCTGTTTATGTTTTGCCTTCTAGGTAAAGGAGATACCAAGATGAGGAGAGCGACTCAATCTTTTCTCTGGGATAGAAAAAATTTCCGAGGGCAAGAAGAACGAGTTATTCCTCCCGTTTTCGAGTTCAAGACTCAAGGAATCCCTAAAGAGACCTAGTAAGTTTACAGGAAGTGGTGGGAGTGAAGGTGACCCCAAGGGCGAATATTTGAGAATGGGAGCAAGGAGACGCAGAATCGGATCCAACAAGTGCCAGAAAACAGATTCGTGTTCATGAAGCTTTGATGACAGGAGAAACTATAGGTTGCTTGACTTCTGTCCCTTCTCAGTTCTAGAATCCTTCTCTGAGTCTTCTTTAAAACTTGAGTTTAAACTAATTTTTCTAGTCAGAAGTCTGTCAAAGAATGCAAAGAAGGGACCCCAGAAGTCTGATAGTACCAGAGGAAGCTAGGCTTAGACTCTGTTCTTAACATATTATCGCCATCATAGTCATTACTAAAAATTAATAGCATTATCAAAAGCACCAGTACTGATTGGTGTCTATTACTGGTCCCTGGCAATATTAGGAACGTTATTAGTAGTAATAACGTTTTAATCAAATAATCCTGAAGCTCCCCTTTTTAAGGAGAGGAAAAATGTATATCCTTCTGACATTTTTGCATTTCCTCCTTTATAATTTAAAGAAAAAATACCCTCAGATCACAGAATCATAGATTGAGAGCAGCAGAGGAGTTTAAAGACCAGGTTGTGGAATCCCCTCATCATACAGAAGAGGAACTGAAGCCAAGAGAAGTTAAATGATTTGCCCTGGTTCACATAAGAAGTGACTGAAGCTGGATTTGATCCCAGATATTTTCTTCTCTTTGTTCAGCATTTTATATATGTTGATTCTCAAATATAAGGATAAAAAAGATTTCCTTTTTTTCCCCCTAGGGGATCCCCTCCTCCCACTAACATCCAATCCCTCATCTACACCATTTTTCGTATTCTGTACCATATTGCACAACAAGGATATAGGTCCTATAAAAAAACAAAAAACAAATCCATCCTAGGACAAATTTGGAGGTTCCTCCCAGTCAGTTCAGTATTGTTTACATTGGAAAAGATAGTTGGATCCATGACTTTGCCTTGCTTTAGTGGCACATTTGTATTAATTCACTGTATGGACATAAGAAAAGATAATTTTCAATACTTCAAATAGCCTTAACTATAGTAGCTAGCTTCTTTGGAATACAGGAATCCTGTCATGGATCAGCAGTGCAATGAATTAGCACAACAGGGGGAGAAGACCAACAACTTTTGAGAGCTCTAATGATTTGTTGTACAATCCTCACTGGGTCACTGATACATATGGGAATGGGAGGGGAAAGCCAAGGGACTTGATCAAAATTCCCTAGCTCCATCTGGATGCCAATCACTAAACCAAATACAATTCCATTGATCAGAAGATTTGTGATTTTATTGATCTAGGGCCTGTTCTTTGACAAAGGCAATGGATTACCTAGTACTACCTTAACTGCCCTAAGGTGATATAATGAAAAAGTCACTTGACTTTAGTGTCAAGAAGCTTGGCTTTTATTCTTACCTCTAACTAGAGCTGTCTTTTGGGTGCACAAGTCATTTAATCTCTTTGAATCTAAGTTTCCTGATCTGTGACCTCTAAGTTTTTTTGTAACTCTAAATTTATGATCCTTTGATTTTAAAAACTGGTATAATGTCTAGCAACTACCTCACAGAGTTGTTGTGACATATTCTCTTTGAAAACCTTCTGGAACTATATAAGTATAAGCTATTAGCATGTTCACAGCTAATCTAGAAAGCTGAGTCATTCTTTCCACTTTTAAAGTAAATTTTAGAGAGGCAAAGTTTACCTTATGGTGCAGGAATACTTAGATTCCAACAGATGTATCATGAATGTCAAATACTGCAAGGACAAATTTGAGAAGGAATGGAAAAAACTCCAGATCCAAGGGTAGTGGGGCATAAGTTTCTTTCATTTAATAGAACCAGCAACTGTCCATACAATATGCCTTTTTCTCCTGGTGTAGATTTTTTTTTAATCATATGCTTTAATTTTCTTTATGGTAGCTATAGCACAGGACTTAAGAGTTAGAAAGAACTGGATTAGAATTGGTCTTAAGAAAAATTGCAGGAGGCAAATGTCAGAGAGAAACCAAGAAATTGCTTAAGTTCTCTCCAATTTTCCTCAAAAATAACATTAAATTAAGCCTCTAAATGGATTCTGGTGTGATTGAACCTACAAAAAGACAGTGAAGCAATTTTCAAGCTTAGGAGGACTTGGGGAAATGTCTGTCTCACTTGGGTAAAAGGGGAGTACAGTCAGCCCAGACACAATAAGGGCTAGTCAATGGGGAGCTCTTAACCATAGCATAGCTCAGCAATTGAAGCCTCTTAATTCTATCTCAGCAGGTTAGTGACACAGCAGGGCAACTGTGAGGCCTTTAGCTCTGGTACAGAAAGCAAATTGGGAGCCCAGGAACCTTGGAACAACAGGCACAACTAGGTCAGGATATCCCAGTTTAGTGGGCAAGTCACAAGCACCTGAAGCCCTGGTGAGGAAAGACAGTGATTAGCATCCTGGTCCCCATCATAAGAAACTTGGAACAGTGACCCCTGTGTCCCAGGAACAAAGAACAACAATAAAAATCTTTAAATAGTCATCAAATAAGAGTAAGAAATAGAAAAGAGGCCTGACCATAGAAAGCTACTACGGAAAGGAAAGAATCAAAATACAAACTGAGAAGAGGAAAACACTTTCAAAAATGCCTACATGTGAAGCCTTGAAGGAGTATATGAATTGGTCTCAAGTCCAAAAAGTCCTCTTGGAAGAACTCAAAAAGAATTTTAAAAATCATGTGGGAGGTAGAAGAAAAATTGAGAAAAGAAATGAGTTATGCAGGAATTTTTTTAAAAGATCAACAGTTTGAAAAAGGAAGCACGAAAATTGAGTGAAGAAAACAACTCCTTCAAAAGTAGATTGGCCAAATGGAAAAAGAGGTACAAAAGCTACATGAGAAATATAATTCCTTAAAATTTAGAACTGGGCAAGTGGAAGCTAATGACTTTATGAGACACCAAGGATCAATCATACAAAATCAAAAGAATGAAAAGAAATAGGAAAAAAAAAAAAAAACTTCAATGGGAAAAAAAATTGATGTGGAAAATAGATCCAGGAGAAATAATTTAACAAGTATTGGACTATTTGAAGGTCATGATTAAAAAAATATAGCTACATAGAATCTTTCAAGAAACTGCCCTGTTATACTAGAATCTGAGGGTAAAATAATCATGGAAAATTTTCATGAAACCTGCTGATAGAGATTCTAAAATAAAGACTCCAAGAAATATTATAGTCAAATTCTGGAATTATCAAGTAGAGGAGAAAATACATCAATCTATAAGAAAGAAAAATGAAGGAGCCACATTCAGAATTACACAGGTCTTAACAGGTTCTACATTAAAAGACCAGAAGGCTTGGAATATGATATTCTGAAAGGCAAAGGATTTTGAATTATAACCAAAAATCAACTACCCAGCAAAACTGAGCATAATCTTTTTAAGGGAAAATGGTCATTCAATGAAATAGGGGACTTTCAAACTTTCCTGATAAAAAGACAAAAACTAAACAGAAAATTTTATCTTCAAATACAAGACTCAAGAGAAAACAAAAAAAGGTAAATAGAAAAGAAGAAAAAGTTATTCAATAAGATTAAACTATTTACTTCCCTAAACAACAAGATGGTATTCATAATTCTTGAAAACTGTGTTTCTAGGAGGGCAGTTAGAAAGAATATATGTGGACAGAGCAGGTGGGTTTAAGATAACTTTGATGTGATAATAATAAAAAATTGAAAGGGAAAGGGAGAGACAGAATAGAGTAAATTACATCAGATGAAAAGATGTAAAAGACCTATTTCAATAGAGAGAAAGAAGGGAGGGAGCATTGTTTCAACCTTATGCTCATCTGATTTGCCTCCAAAGAGGAAATAATACATATGCTTAGTTCAATCTTAAACAATTGGGATGTAGGAGGGGAAAGGAGAAAAAAGGGGGAAAGAGGGGACTGGTAGAAGGGAAGGCAGAAGTAGGAGAGCAAAGGGGAATAAAAAGGGGAACTGATAGAAAGAAGGGCAGATTGAGGGAGCTAGTGGTCAGAAATAAAACTGATGAGGAGGGATAGGGTGAAAGAAAAGAAAAGTATAAAAAGGGGAAAATTGGTTGGAGGAAAAATACAAATTTAGTGTGTGAACTCTCCCATCAAATGAAACAATGCAGTAGAGTGATTTAAAAATCAGAATCCTACAATATGTTGTTTACAAAAATACATCAGCAGCAGAGAGATACCCACAAAGTAAAGATAAAAGGCTAGAGGAGAATATATTATGTTTCAGGTGAAGTAAAAATAGTAGGGGTAACAATACTGATTTCAATAAAAGCAAAAGCAGAAATAGACCTAATTAAAGGGAATAAAAAAGGAAACAAAATCTTGCTTAAAAGGTACCATAGACAATGAAGTAAGATCAATATTAAACATATATGGACCAAGTGGTATAACTTCCAAATCCTTATAGGAGAAGTTAAGTAAGTTACAGGAAGAAATAGACAGTAAAATTGTACTAATGGGGGGACTTCAACCTCATCCTTTCAGAATCAGATAAATCTAAACACAAAATAAACAAGAAAGTATTTAAGGAGGTGAATAGAATTTTAGAAAAGAAAGATATGATAGATTTCTGGAAAAAATGAATACAAAGGAATATATCTTTTTCTCAGTAGTACCTGGAACATATACAAAAATTGACCATGTATTAGGGCACAATAATCTCACAATCAAATGCAGAAAGTCAGAAATATTAAATGCCTTCTTTCAGATCATAATGAATAAATCATCAATATTTCTATATATTACCAACAAAGCCCAGTATCAAAAGATAGAGAAATTCCACTTAAACTAACTGTAGACAATATAAAATATTTAGGAGTTTACCTGCCAAGACAAACTCAGGAATTATATAAACACAAAGACAAAATACTTTCCATACAAATAAATGATATCTAAACAATTGGGAAAATATCAATTGCTCATGGATAGGAAAAGCTAATATAATAAAAATTACAATTCTATCTAAATTAATTCATATTTAGTGTTGATAACAAACAACCAAAACTTATTTTCTAGAGCTAAAAAAAATAAAATAAAATATATCTACCGAACAAAGGGTCAAAAATGTCAAGGGAATTGATGAAGAAATGAAAAGGTAGCCTAGTTATACCAGATCTAAAACTAAATTATAAAGCTGCAATAATAAAAACTATTTAGTATTAGCTAAAGAAATAGAATGGTGGACCAGTGGAATAAGTTAAATATATAAGGCATAGTAGTAAATGACTACAGTAATCTTGGTAAGCCAAAAGCTTCTGAGATAAAGGATTCAGTATTTGAGAAAAAAAAATGCTAAGAAAACTGGAATAGTCTGGTGGAAACTACACTTGGCCAACATCTCACATCACATACCAAGATAAGGTTAAAATGGGGACATGATTTAGAAATAAAGGAAGATATCATAAGCAAATAAGAAGAGCAAAAATTAGTTTACCTGTCATCTCTATGCAGAAGAGAAGTTATGATCAAATAAGAGATGAGAACATTATAAAATAAATATAAAATAGTTTTAATTACATAAAAAGTTTTTGTAGAAACAAAACTAAAGCAACCAAAATAAAAGGAGAGCAGAAAGCTAGGAAGCAATATTTGCATCCAGTGTTTCTGATAAAGGCTTCATTTCAGAAATATAAAGAACTGAATCAAATTTGTAAAAATATAAATGTTGAAAATTATCTTTATATAAAATTGGGAAAAAATAAAATATTATTAAGTAAAAAAATTTAGTTACAACAACACAATTCTTGGCATGTACTTAATATTTATTATTAAAAATAATAGATAAAATCAAATTTGGGGATTTTATGGATTTCAAGTCTTTTAAGAGATAGAAAGTTGATTTTAGGCCTGTATTCAAATCTTCTCCTAACATAATTGGCTCTATGACCTTAGGCAAATGACATTACTTTAGACAATTCTCTAAAACTATAAAATTCAGAGAAAATGACCACCAGAATTAGTGGAGGGAATTTCCTCCTATGGAAGTCTTTTATACCAATGAAACACAGGTCTGGTCCTTACCGCTTCAAGTCTCTATGCTACATTCCTGTCCTCCATTATTACAATTGTTGGGAATAGGTTTAGTCTCTTAATATACTAGAATCACAAAACTGTATAATCAGATCATAGGAAGGGATCACAGAAATCTAATCGTCCCATTCCCACCAAAGCTGGGAGAAATAGCTAACACATTGGATGACACCATCAGGATTCAAATACTTTCAGTAACTTAAGCAGAAAAAGACATACATTTTTGAATGTAACTAGTGTTGAAATTTTTTTGTGGCATTATATAGTGCCAAAATATTAGGATAAACCTTGTTTTCCCAAGTGAAGACCTAGAAACCAAGATGTTTCCTGAACTTGGAATAACAGCAATCCTTTGTGCTCATCCTTTGGAAGATCTTCTCCTCTGGTAAAATTATATAATCATTGTATTGTTTTGACTAGCACTAGACTAGTATTCTCTGGTCTTAGACAACCACTGGGCAGGGACTGATATGTTTTAGTCATGAAGCCCTGCTATGAATCAAACTTGTCTCATTGTTGCTGTTACCTCCTCATTGTCAGGGCTATAGTCACTTTCTATTTATTGATATAAATATCAAGGTTTAGTTACATTAAAATGAGTTCCCTAACTCGGGGTGAACAATGTATGTATCTAATATGCATCCTTGCTTGGAAGCTGTTCCCCTCATTTTAGAATTAAACTTCTGTTTGATTCCTGAGCAAAAGAAAAAAAAATTACAGGTGGAATAAACTTGACAGAATAGAAGATGCAACTCAGCTCAACTGGAGATTTTCATCCAAACAACTTTAAATAACCCCTTGAATTGAATTCTGGAGCAGCAGAGCCAACCCAAGGTAAGGGTGAGACAATTTCCTCTTAAAAGGATGGCAAATGATGTCTATGACACTGGCAACACCAGCAGTAAGATTTAGAGGCAACTGTGAGAGCTACAGCAACAGCTTCTAGAGGTCTCATTCAAGAGGCAGTAAGAGAATTGGACAATTAGTCAGAAAAAGATTATAGGGAATCCTGAGCTGACACTAGAAGTAACACTGGAAACTGTTTGGCAACTCTGTTTCTCATATGTAGTTCTAGGTCACAGTTCCAGAGCAGACAGGAGCAATAGTGTTTATGGCTGCAAGAGAGCAAAACTTGAAACAAGGTGCCAAGTCAGTGGATTTGATAGTGACAATAGTTATCTAATTTAGCATGGTGCTTAACAGTTCTCTAGTTCAGTACATATACTTAGTACTTACTATAGTTCTACAAGATTCACACCTTTGATAAGAGATTATATATAAACTAGGAGCCTCAGCGAGGATTTAGTTGGGGAGATTGAGAAGCCAGAGAAGGCAGGCGAGAGCTCAAGCTCTTGGAACCAAGGCCAGACTGAAAAGCTCTCCAGAAAGCTGCCCAACCCCAGGAAGGATCTGGACTATCAGAAAGCTAACCAGGCCACAGGAAAGGAGACAAGACTTGGATAAAGACAATAAAGGATTTGGACTTTAACCCTTGGCTACTCATGTGATGATTACTGAACTAAAATGAAGGCTGCCTCCAAAGACCCCAAGAAAACTTCAACAAGAGAATATTACATTTTAGAGAGAATATTACAGCAGATCACTTCCTCACACTTGCAGGGCTAAAAAAGAGATCTAGTATTGGTAGTTGTAGGGAGACATGGGATCTTTCTGGGTAAGGATCAGGAGAACAGTGACCACATCTCTCTGATCACACTACTTTGTAGCCATGGGAACTTCCAGGATCCCTGAATTAGCTCTGAAAGCAACAATATAAAAAAGCCCAAAATCTGGGGTAGTATTTTGCCCCCCAAGTGAGCAGAGAACAACTTTTACATAAAGTTCAAAGTCAAGAAAAAGACTGGAAAACAGAGCAAAGAGGACTTTAACATAAGGGAAGTGATGCCATTACATGCAAGAGAATTGGATTTAAGTGAGGGAAGGATATGCAAGGTCACCTGCCTCACTTTTCCCCCCCAGAGCCATGGTTCAGTGACTAGATATTGATTAGGACGACTAGAGAAGATGGCCCTGGATGCAATGAGATACCTTGGCCTTTTTAAGCTAAGGTCTTTAACAGGTCTCAGTCTGACTATGGCTGTACACATTCAGTGATTAAGGCTAGATAAGCAATTGAGGCAAAGAATCTCTTCTTTCACCTAATAAAAAAAATCTAAATAAATGAATCTGAGAGGGGAAGATCCTCAGAGTTTCTGGCTAAAGCAGAAATGACTGCTTATGTACATTCAACCTGGGTCAATCAGGACCCAAATAATGACCAAATAGGGCTTTGCCTAGGACCTATTGGTGACAATTAGCATCAGATTGCTTTTCATTTAAGGCCTAGTTCTTAAGAAAGAAATCTAGTCATTAAACCCCAAGATATTTTTTGAAGGTTCAGAGGTGCAAAAAGGAAAAAAAATGCTTTCAAGAGCATCTGTAGGTAAGGGTATGATACCTTATGTGGACAGAAGGAAGGAAAGAGGGAAAGAAGTAAGGAAGGAAGGAAGGAAAGAAGAAGGAAGGAAGTAAAGAAGGAAGGAAGAAAGAAAGGAAGGAAGGAAGGAAGGAAGGAAGGAAGGAAGGAAGGAAGGAAGGAAGGAAGGAAGGAAGGAAGGAAGGAAGGAAGGAAGGAAGGAAAGAAGGAAGGAAGGAAGGAAGGAAGGAAGGAAGGAAGGAAGGAAGGAAGGAAAGAAGGAAGGAAGGAAGGAAGGAAGGAAGGAAGGAAAGAAGGAAGGAAGGAAGTAAAGAAGGAAGGAAGAAAGAAAGGAAGAAAGGAAGGAAGGAAGGAAGGAAGGAAGGAAGGAAGGAAGGAAGGAAGGAAGAAAGAAAGAAGAAAGGAAGAAAGAAAGAAAGAAAGAAAGAAAGAAAGAAAGAAAGAAAGAAAGAAAGAAAGAAAGAAAGAAAGAAAGAAAGAAAGAAAGAAAGAAAGAAAGAAAGAAAAAAAGAAAGAAAGAAAGAAAGAAAGAAAGAAAGAAAGAAAGAAAGAAAGAAAGAAAGAAAGAAAGAAAGAAAGAAAGAAAGAAAGAAAGAAAGAAAGAAAGAAAGAAAGAAAGAAAGAAAGAAAGAAAGAAAGAAAGGAAGGAAGGAAGGAAGGAAGGAAGGAAGGAAGGAAGGAAGGAAGGAAGGAAAGAAGGAAGAAAGAAAGAAAGGAAGGAAGGAAGAAAGAAAGAAAGAAAAGGAAGGAAGAAAAAAAAAAGAAAGAGAGACAGAGAAAAAGAGAGAAAGAAAGAAAGAAAGAAAGGGAGGGAGGGAGGAAAAAAGGGAGGGAGGAAAGAAGGGAGGGAGAGAAGAGGGAAGAAAGAAGAAGGGAAAGAGGGAGAGAGGGAAGAACAAATCTTTTAACTGAAAAATTCCAGTTTGTGGGCCAGTTTTATTCATAAATATTGTTATTTGTCCTTTGTTCTCAAAGAGGACCCTCAAAGAGGGTGGTGATGCCATGACATGCAAGTGAATTGGATTTAAGATAGGGAGGACTGTGCAAGGTCACCTGTCTCACTTTCTCCTCCAGAGCCATCTGGGTCCAGTGGCCATATAGATCAAGACAACTGGAGATGGCCCTGGATGCATGGGGAGATCTTCACCATCTTCATCTGAAAATAATCCTACAAAGGTAAAAATGGGTTTTTAATGTAAAAGAGAACTTTTAAACACTCCTGATGAAAAGACCACAGCAGAATAGGGGAAAAAAAAACCCTAACGTTTAAACATAAGAATCAAGAAAACTATTGCAAAGTAAACATGAGTAAGAAATTATAAGTAAGTAAAGATTAAATTTGTCTATATTCTTATATAGGAATATGATATATGTTACCTCCAAGAATCAAGAGATTGTAATGATAGTTAGAGGGAGTCTACATAGACAGAGACTATGAGTATAGAATCTACTAAGTCTCGAGAAAAAAGGAAGATGAAGTGGAGCCAAGATGTTGGAGTAAAGCCAAGAACTTGCCCAATCTCTCCCCAAAACTGATCCAAATTCTTTTAAATAATGACTTGTTAAGGGACAAATCAATTCTCCGAAAGCCTCCACAACTGTGGATCATAACATCTAAAGGAGCTGCAATGCAGCCTTTGCTGACACAGGTGTTGTAGACTGTGAATAAGATAAATTGGAGGCAGAGAGAAGAGAAGAAAGGTCAGCAATGAAATGGTCTCTAGTCAGAGAGGTCAGAGAACAGCAACTGCCTCTCAGTCTCCTTATATTATCCTCTCACAAGAAGAGATCCATTCTGAGTTGGATCTCCAGCAGGTGATCTGGTCAGGTGTCTCCCATGTATTCCAACAGCTCTTCTGTGTATTCCAACAATGACTCTAAACAAATGTTAGAGCATCAGAACACCCAAAAAGATGGAGTAGAACATTTTCCTGCCCAAGGCAAACTTAGAAGCTCAGCAGAAAAGCACACAAACATTGCATTGCAAAGTAATAGCAATAATAGCAATGTCCTGGTATGATCAGCTGTAAATGATTGCTATTCTCAGCAGGATAAAGATCCATGACTACTCTGATGAACTTATGATGAAAAATCTTATCTCTATCCAAAGAAGGAACTGATTGTGTCTGAATACAGATTAATGAATTTCTCTCTCTCTCTCTCTCTCTCTCTCTCTCTCTCTCTCTCTCTCTCTCTCTCTCTCTCTCTCTCTCTCTCTCTCTCTCTCTCTCTCTCTCTCTCTCTCTCTCTCTCTCTCCCTCTCCCTCTTTGTTTCTTGAGGTATTTTTTTTTAATTGCAGTGGGGACCTATATTTTCTTTTACAATGTGACTTTTGTGGAAATGTTTTACATAACTTCACATGTAGTTTCTTAATGAGTGCAGGGGATGTAGATGAGGGAGAAGATCTGGGACTAAAAAGTTTTAAAATCAAATGTTAAAAAATTGTTTTGAATGTAACAGGGAAAATATTAAATAAATTAAAAAAATAAAGAAATGAAATATATTGGGAGAAGGAAGGGAAGGAAGAAAGAGGAAGAACAGGGGAAATTATCTCACATAAATGAGGTGGATAAGGAAGAATTTACACAATGAAAGGGAAAAGAGGGAAAGTGTTCCATGTTTCAATTTCACTCTCATTTGAACTAGTTCAAGAAGGGAAGAGTATATCTATACACAGTTGGATGTAAATCTTCATTTTATTCAACAGAAAAGTAGGAGGGAAAAGAACTAAGAGAAAGAAGGGGATAAGAGGGAAGGTAAATTAAGGTAGGCAGTGATCAAAAGCAAAAAAAAAAAAAAAAAAGACAATGATGAATTGGAGGGAGAAAATAAAAAAACATGAAAGAAAATGGAAGGGAGAGAAGTACACAGTTAACAATTATAGTTGTGAAGGTAAATAGAATAAACTCATCCAAAAAATGGAAAAGGATAGCAAGCAGAATGTCTAAAGATTAGAAATTAGAATCCAATAGCATGTTATTTATTCTTGAAACAGAAAGATATACATATAGGTAAAATTAGGAACTGGAGCAGAATCCACCACACTTCAGCAGAAGTGAAAGAGGCTGGAGTTATGAACATGACTTTTGTAATGTCCAAGCTAGCTCTCTGGTGGACCTTAGGATCAACCTGAGGCCTTGGGTTTAGTCAGGGAGTGAAGTAAAGGAGGCAGGAGAGCAGACATGAGGCTGGTCAAAGATGGAGTCTGGACTCTGGAGCCTGGAACTTGAAGTCTTCTCTGTGGCTGAGATCATCATGGCCAATAGTGTCCTTTGTCTTTGGGACTCCCTTAAAATACCCCAGCACTACATTATAATACCACACTGAGCATGTGCAGCTAGAATATCACATCACCACATTATCCTAACTAGATTGACCACATCATTACATTGCATTAAGTATGTGCTTAGAGAACCACCATCTCATACCGAGGTACTTAACTTTACAAGCACCCTGCTGTCTTAGATTCAAGTACACCTTTTCAGAGTTCCAGCCTGATACAACTTTAATCAAAACAAAAGCAAAAACAGATGTAATTAGAACAGACAATTAGAAGAGCTTTATTTTTCTATTAGGCTTTATAGACAATGAATTAATATCAAAGCTGAACATATATGTATCAAATAGCATAGCTTCCAAATTCTGAAGAAAAAGTTGAAAGAATTACTTAAGCAAATAGACAGTAAAATTATAATAGGGGATCCTCAATTTGCTCTTCTCAGACCTAGATAAATTTAATCATAAATAAGAAATTAAAGATGCAAAAATAATGTTAGAAAAATATATATGATAGATCTTAGAAGATAATTGAATGGGAATAGAAAGGTTTATATCTATTTCTCCACAGTGCATTGATTATTTATTAGGACATAAAAACTTCATAAATAATTCAAAAAGACAAAACCATTAATTGTATCCCTTTTGGACCATGATACAATTAAAGTTACATTCAATAAAGGGTCTTTAACATAGATTAAAAATTATTGGAAACTTAAATAACTCAATCCTAAAGAAAGAGAGGATCAAAGAATAAATATAGAAATAATCAGTAATAAATTGTTGTATGATATAAAGAGACAATTTTCAGGAGAAGAAATCAAAGTTAACCATAGTCATATGGAAAATGCTTTGAATTAAGAATAATAAGAGAGATGAAAATTAAAACAATTCTGATGCCCTCTCATCAGATTTGCAAAGATGACAGAAATGGAAAATAACATGCTGGAGGGGATGTAGGAAAAGAGAAATACCAACACACTGCTGGTAATGCTTTGAACTTAATCCAACCATCCTGGAGTATACTTTGGAACTATACCCCCCAAATTATTAAATTTTGCATATTCTTTGACTTAATGGTTCAACTACTAGGGTTGTGCCCCAAAGAGATGAAAGAAAAAAGAAAGGAGCATTTGTACAATGTACATGTTGTACAAAAGTAGATATGTACAAAATATTTGTAGCACATACAGATATGTTACATATGTGTACATGCGTAAAAATTTATAAAACATGTACACATGTAAAATGTGTAAAATATCTATAGTACTTCTTTTTGAAATAGCAAAGGATTGGCAGCTGAAGAGATGCTCATCCTTTGGCTGAACAAATTATGGTTTACTTAATGTGATTAATAAAATATTATTGTGCTATGAGAAAACAATGTGAGAAAGAAATAGTTTTTTTTTTAAAGCTGAGAAGACTTATATGAACTGATTCAAAATAAAGTGAGCTTCTAGAACTAAAAGAAAAAAATTACACAGTAATAGTGATATTGTAAAGACAATCAATTGTGAAAAACTTATTAAGTTTGAGCAATACAATGATCCATTATTAATCCAAAGAATTTATGATGAACAATGCTTTTCGTGGGCTCAGGGTTTATTTGGAAAATTGTTTTTTTTTTTTTTTTCTCCCTTCCCCTCTCTTTCCCTTCCCTCTTCTTTCTTTTCCTCTTCTCTCCTTCCCTTCCCCTTTCCTCCCTTTCTCTACCTTTCTTTCCCCTCTCCTCTCATTTCCTAACTTCTTCCTTTCCCTTCTCTCCTCTCTCCTTTCCATCCCATCCCATTCCATATCTTCTCTCTTCTCTTCTCCTGTCTTTCCTTCCTTCCTTCCTTCCTTCCTTCCTTCCTTCCTTCCTTCCTTCCTTCCTTCCTTCCTTCCTTCCTTCCTTCCTTCCTTCCTTCTTTCCTTCCCTCCTTCCTTTTTCTTGGAACATGGCTTAACATGGAATTGTTTTCATGCGTTCATGTATATGAGTATTGTATTTTTTTTTTTTTGTGGCTTTTTTTCAATGAGTAGAGGAGGAGGGAGGGAAAAAGAAATTTAAAATTGAAAATAAAATGCAATTAAGAAAAGAATTTCTAAATTAGACATTTTTGATTTGTTGCCCCTCCCCCCAAAATCCACCTTCCTTGAAAGTTTACATTTATCCATGTTAATTTTCATCTCATGAATATTAGTGTATGATTTCAGCCTATTGAGTTAGGTGCTGCCATGTAAAACACTACCCAATCCTCCCAGCTTTGGGTCATTTACAAATGTAATAAAAATTGCAGGTTTAATTCTCTGATTTTATCTAAGTTGTTGCTAAGAATTGTTGAACAAAATAGAGCCCTGAAGCATGACTCTAGAAATCTCTCTCCAGGCTGAAATCAATCCATTCATTAATCAGTAATCATTGTACTAGCTACAAATTCTTTTAGAATTAGAGCATTTCAGCTTGGTAAGAAGCTCAGGGTTATCTAGTCTAGCCATTGCTAAATCTTTCATGGTATCTAGAAATAGTTTTCTAAATTTCACTCGAAGATTTCCTGTGATGGGGAACTCATGTTTATACTATGTTTGTCTAGCTCCAATTGTAGAAAACAATTGGATTTTTATCTGGAACCTATTTTTAAAATTTGTTTTTCTACAAGGAAAGAATGGGTCAAATGCAAGTACAGTGTCATTGACTACCATATTTTCAACTACAACTTCTATGAAAATGAATGTCAAATCTAAATCCCTAGCCATAGCCTATTTTTTAAATGTCAGAATAATTTTTAAAAATTAATATTAGCAGATTTTACATTCTAATTCAAAAAATCCCTTTCATACTCCAACTCTCTATGAATATAGCTATTATTATTATAATTTTATTTTATTTTAAATTATTTCATTAAAAGAAAACCATTGAACATCAATATAATCAACTTTCTTATTTATATTTATAATTTTTTATTATTTAAGTTCTAATAAAATTCTCTATTCAATCTTTTTTAAGCTAATACATAGTCCTCTTTCTGAGTTTCTTTTTCTAGATTTCTTGTATGCCTCATAGTTCTTTTAAATTTCAGGATAGTATTCTATTATATTGATGCATTATAGTTTCTTCCTCCATTTCCTTATTTATTGAATAGGTTGGTTCTTCCCAGGGTTATGGTGCTTGTTTCTTCTCTTTCAATTATAGATAATGCTGCAAAAAATATTTTTGTAATTAATTTTTAAAAAGATGTTTTCAGGATATGCTTTTATCAGTGAAGTAATTGGGTTAAAGAGCATTACTATTTTTGTAATTTTTGCCCCCCCCCCCCAATTCCTTAAATTTACAATTCTAGCAGTGATAGATAAGTGTACCTGATCTCTTACAAGTTTACCAGCATTGCCTTTTGGTACTTTTAATCATTCTTACTCATTTTACGGTGAAAGAGTACCTCAGAGTTGTCTTAAATTGTATCTTTTGATTACCAAATTGAGCAATTTTTAAAGAAATGATGATTAACATTTCTTAATATTAATTAAGAAATTAATCACTCAATTGACAAGAATGTACCCTGGAAATGTCTTTTAAAACTTATTCACAAAAATATTTTCATTGCAGCATTACCTACAATTACCTGAGAGCAATCTGCATATTCAATAAATAAGGACATGGTGGAAGAAGTTGTGGTGCTTCAATAAAATAGAATATTACAATTAAATTATGAGGCATACAAGAAATCTGGAAAGGAAACTCACAAAGAGAAGAAAGGGCTATATACTAAGTAAAAAAGAAAGATTGAACAGACAATTTTGATGAAACTTTAGTGTAAAGGGCTAGGACTGAGCAAATGCACTTGGATAATGGAGCACATGAGACTAATTACCAATTGGACAATTCTTTATTAACATGTTTGAAGGATGACCCTCCCCAACTATTCTGTGCTGGCTGGATGTGGACAAAGAAGGGGAAGTGACATGAGTGGGTGGAGTAGGAGGAGGAAATTGATTCATTCTGCTGTTGGTGGAGAGAGAGGAAGGAGGTGTGGAGATTGCTAGATCTAATCCTCCGATCAAGATCACAAAAGACCAAGAATAAAGACTTTTAATTAACCTGACTCTGGCTGATTCTAAGAAATCCAGGGTCCCAACACTTTAGAGTAACAAAAATTATAAATGTAAATAAGAAAGTTGGTTATATTGATGTTCAGTGTTAATCTTTTTATATATAATTTTGGTGAGGTAATACAGGTTAAGTAATTTGCCTAAGGTCACACAACTAGTAAGTGTTAATTGTCTGGGCTCACATTTGAACTCAAGTCCTCTTGACTTCAGGGCAGGTGCTCTATCCATTGTACATTTAATTATCACTGTGATTTTTAATAGTTTTAAATTTCTGTCATATATATATTTTAGCTATCTTATTGCTATATTTTCCCAATATTTTATTTTTCTTTTCTGAGGGGGGAAGATCTGGAATTGTGATTTCATTAATCACAATTTCTCTAAGTGGAAAAAAAAATCCCTTTCCTAATACAGATCTTTGACTACTATGTTATTTATAAACTTAGAGATTTGCCCTGAGGTTACTGAGACAATAAATAGTTTGTTTGGATTCACACATTAAATATGTGTGTGGACTCAGATCTTCTTGACCTTTTGTCTATTATACCATGCACCCTCTATCTACCTCCCTCTCTTTCTTTCTCCCTTTCTCCCTCTCTCTTTCTCTCTTAATTTAACATTTTTTAAATATTAAGAGTATGTATCTTGTCTCTAATGTTTATTTGTTGAATAAAATTAAAAAAAAAACCTGTCTTCTACAATTGGGATCATTCTAATTTTACAAGTGAAAATACTGATGTATAATGAGATCAATTGATTTTCCCAAAATCTGATAGGTGGGAAATAATAGAGTTTGTTCTTAAACCTAATTTTCTGACTTTAAATCTAGTATTTTATCTATCACATTGTCTCCAAACATCTGTAGGAGGATATTCCTATTTGGAACTCCTGACACGCTCTTAAACTCAGCAGATTTCTGACTATTGGAGTTCTGATTTGGGATCTCAAAAAACAGAAAGTCACTCTTCTCTAATGTAACTGTACATTATTGTATTTTTTTGGTTTGTTTTTAGTAGTATATAAAAAGAGAGATAAAGAGATAAGTATTATTGCCTCATTATTTGCTTCTCCTAATCATGTTCTGCTTTGCGGAAATGAATCAAAATACACATCAGCACCCTGAAGAAATCAGTTTAGTCCAGAATAGCAGTATTCAGAGTATTTTGGAGCGTGGGTAGGTATGGAAGTGGGAAGGTTGGGGGTTTTATACTGAGATAAACAAAAGGAATATGCAGCCTTTTATAAACACACTTATTTAAAATAAGTTAACCCCAGTTTGACAACAATGCAGAAACTGATAGAATTCCTTTGATATCAGGTTTGTACTTATGGATGCATAAATTATTCTAGCTATTTCTGCTATGTGTTCTCTCTTTTCTCTCTGGTGGGAAAGAGGCCTAATATGATGAGACTTTATGATTGATGTCTGACCATTCTTTTCAACTACTCTTATCTGATTTCTATATTATTCTCCCCAACAACTATTTTTGAACTTTTCATCTCCCCTTTAAACCTTCAATCACAGTTCCACTCTCCACCCTACACTCCAAGCAATGTATCCAGCACATTTTACCTTTCTACAGGGCATATTCCACCAAGCAGTTTGAGGTCCTCAATCACTTCAAACAATGTGGTTGATGCTGGGAATACATAGACAAAAAAGGAAAAATAAAGTTCCTATTCTGAAGGAACTTGCATTGTAACAAGGGAAAGCATATTCACATATTAGGATCACAAAATACATACAAAGTAAATACAAGATTAATTTTGGGAGATGCTTAATAGCTGGGCAAAGATCCTAACTGGAACTGGAGCCAATCTTTCAAGGTAGAGATTCCAAGAGGGAGAAGTAAATAGGGAATGCATTTCAGGAATGGGGGGATAGCAAGTTAAAAGATACTCAGATTGGAGAGTGACTGTTATAGGGAAAGAAACACTGTCAGTTTACCTGGAGGAAAACAAATAAATGATTAATTTAATAAGTGTTTGCCATATGCCAGCTATTGAGTTAAGAACTTGGAATACAAATACAAGCAAGATAGTATCTATCCTCAAGAAACTTCAATTCTAATGAGAGAAGACAATATATATAATAGAACTAGAATTGGAAAGGAGGTAGAAGAATTTGCTAAGTGCACCCTCATGTCCTGTTTCCAAGTATATTAAGGTGAAAGCTGATTTATCAGAGTCAGAGTTTCATTTATTATAGCTTAGGGTTTCAGGGACATGAATATGAATTCTAGTGGGAGATGAAGGAGGAAGACAATGGTTGCAACATGGTTTGGAGATGACCAAGGGAGTCTGAAAGTTCAATTGAAGTTAGGCTGTGTATGTTGACAAATAGGAGCTTGTATTTGATCTCATACTTGGGTCACATAAAAAGGAAAAAAAAAAAGTGACTTAGTGGATAAGACACTGATGTTGAAAAAGGTTGAAAACAAAAGGAAAAGCAGATGCCAGAAGCTGAGATGTTTTGACAGTGTCATGGAAACAACAACATGAACTTGGATAGATTTGAAGATAGTGGAGAATAGAAGGGCATGGCATGCTGTGATCCATGAGGTCACAAAGAATCAGATACGACTGAACAACATTTGATCTCATAAGCAATTGAAATGAGCTTATTGAGTAGAGTAGTAACATGATAAGACTTGTGTTTTAGAAACGAGTAGCTTTCTGGAGGATAGACTTAGAGTACCTATACTATGGAAACATTTAGGTTATTGCAATAGACCAGATAAGAAGTGATGAGACCTTGAAATAGGTTGGTGGCCATGTAAATAGAGAGAAAGACAGATTTAAGAGATGGGTCTTGTGGAGGTATAGTAATTGATAGGGTCCAGACTTTGGATGGCCTTGGGTGTTTGCCCAAAATGCATGCATTTTTTTCTTTTATACAGGAAGGGGGAGGCATTTAAGATTTTAAGCAGGTATGCTGTGTACCAGATGATATTTTTAAAAGATCACTCTGTTTTCAAGACTCTAAGCTTCTGAGCTAGATTAAGGTCTTAATATGTCCAAACACTCTATTTTTCAAGCTTTTGAATTTTACTTTTATTTAAATGTATTCATTTCTTTGAAGACCAAGTGGGTAACAAAGAGTACTTAGAGCAAGAAATCCCCTTCTAAAGTACACTAGCTTTGTGATCATGGACAAATCATTTAACCTTTCTGTGCGTCAGGCAACTATGGAAGACTTGACTATTGAGCCCTTGAGGAGTTATGATTCCACTGTGAGAGACCCATAAGCTGGTCAAAGCACAGATCTTTTGTGACTCTTCAATTGATATCTGTGAGTAGATGGGTGATCAAAATTATCTTCTCTATATTTTTTCAAGTAGCTATCCACCTGATACTAAAGTGTGACTAAAATAATGATACTTTTTTGAGTGCTTGGAAATTGGTTTTAAAGACATCTCTGTAATAAGACTTTTAAAAATATTTTTAAGCAATAAAAGCATTCCTGGAATAAATCTATGGCATTCTGAGACTACTATATTGAAGGATAACTCTACTCATTTATTGCTTCAATTTTGGACTATTTCAATATCATGAGGATTTGTGATTTAATCAATACAAGCATTTCTTTCACTGACTCAGAACACATCTTCTCTATTGGTAGATTACATTTAGTAAAAAAAAATTCTTTTATCTTATGATATCCTGGTCATAAGTTATTCATACTTAGATAGACTGGTCTTCAGATGATAAATGTTTGTCCATCATTAATACTATAAGAAACATACTATGTTTTTTTTTTTTAAAGCCAAAACCATTTTGTTACTATATATCAACTTTTTAAAGAGCAAAGAATTAAGAATTGATGCTCAGAGAGAAAATGAGTTGGACAAGATGATGTCCAAAGTCGTTTTCACTATAGCATTTTAGGCAATTGATCCCCACTAATTTTTTATTTAATGTTTTTGTGGGTGTAATTCATCGAGTAAAGTTCCATGAGTAATAAATATACTAGCCTTTATATATATACCATTTACCATTATTATCAAATCTAAAGTTAATATAACTTATAAATATGATGAGGAAATTTGCCTATAAAGGCCCAGTTCATGCTTAGGGGACACTTGGATGTTTGGTCAACCTGTTTTTTTGAGTTTGTGATGATGTGGATTGGAAGATTCTCCATTGGCTTTCTACTTTACATCTACATACTACAAAAAAGTTTATACTAGTCTTAGGCCAAAAATGAACTGAGGGCCAAGACTAAAGACTCTCTTAAAAACCAAACCAAACAAAATGAAACCTTCCCTTTACCACTCAAAATACAAACAAAACCAAACTGCAATCTACCCCAACATAAGAAGCAGCAGCAACAACAACAACACACACATACACACACACACACACACATACACACACACATTCTGGTCATCTCACTGACACCCAGAATTTCTTTGACTTTAAAGTAAGCAATTTATTTCATAAATAGATATAAAAATTTCAAATAGTTATGAGAATTAACAAATTATGCTGAATGACTCTCATTCTCAGTATAACTGATGCTTACTTGCAGTACACCTTTTCTTGTTTTTATAGGAAAAGGCTATTGGAAAGGGGGTGTGTGAATAATTAGGTACTTTGTTGGAGCAAGAGAAGGGAAGGAGAGAGAAGAATTTGTCATAGAAAAAGAAAAGGAAATGCTAAGAAGAGGAAAAAGGACAGAAGGCTACCAATTGATAGACACTGTATTCTTGGGAATGAAGTAAAGGATAGAATTGGATAAGAAGAGTCAGGGCAGGGAGGGCAATGGGGGGGTCTTGGAGAATTATTAGGACCTCAGATTTCCATATATAAACATTAGTGTTGTGTGTCTTGCACCGAAATGTGTTTAATTACTAAGCTCTCTGGAGGTTATGAACAGTGAACTTTTGGACTGAGGGAATCTACTGTATTTATAATCTCTTTAACAATAAACACTTTAATTCTTTGAAAGATCCAGAATTTCAAGAGGGTGGGTATTCCATTCATTGACTGACAACTGCTTCATAACTTATCTTGTGTCATTCTTCATATGTTTTGTAATACATCTTCTAAAGAACATTCACCCAAAGGTGTTGAGGTCTTTTATTTGTTCTTTAGAACCCAGAGAATCTGAAAGTATTATTCAGACCATCTACCTGTCATCTCTCATCCTATATGGCTTGTGCCAGTCATACATATAGAATTAGGTCCTAAAGTAAATTCCTTTGAATACTTTTCCTTTTAAATGTGTCAGAAAAAGGTATTTGAGTTATTTTTATCACAGACCCTATGTGACCAGAAGACCCCAGAACAAGTAGGTTGAATATGTGTGTTGGGATATCACAGGTTGAATGTTTGGTCTGAATTAGTCAATCTTTAATTTTTTTCTTATTCTCTTCTCCCCAGGTCTCTATTGCAGTCTGATGAAAACATAGATACCATCTCACAATAATGTTTCTAAATGCATAAAATATGTAGAGTGCCTGGCCTGGAATTAGGAAGGTGGCCTAAGACATTTATTAGTTGTGAGACACTGGAAAGATTTCTCAATCTTGTTTGCCGCAGTTTTCTCATTTGTAAAATGGGAAATAATAATAGCAACTACCTCCGAGGGTTATTGTAGAAATCATATGAGATAATTATCAAGCACTTACAATGTATAAATAGTTTGTTGTTGTTCAATCGTTTCAGTTTTGTTTGGCTGTGACCCTATTTGAGGTTTTCTTGGTAAAGATATTTCTTTTTCAACTCATTTTATAAATAAATGTTAACTATTATCATTATTATTATTGCAACTATTATAACAAAGAATTATAAAGGTGATTATGATGAATTTCTATTAAAATAGTGTCTTGTTCAGGGGAACACAGCCCTATTGTTTAAGATATGGGACTCAAACGCAGATCTTCCTTCTTCCCTTCCTCACTACTATGCCATGCTGCTATATTGTGATGATATTTACCACAGCTTAGGAGCAAGAGGAAGCTGCAAAAGGGATAATAAAACCAATGATCTATCATTACTGCTTTCATATTCTATTGACATTTTAATAATCAGCTGAATAAGTTGGACTAACTGGACAATAGCAGAGACAGTGTAGTACAGTGAAAACAATGCTGAAATTGGACTCAGAGGCTTTAGATTCAAATCCTGGCTCTGCTATGACATGCCTATGTTACCCTGAAAATGCCTGAGCATTCCAATTAGTTGAATAAGGAGGACTTGCCCATGATTTTTTGCCTATTAATATAGGGTGGGGTTGCTATTCTCATTTGTAAGGGGGAATTCTCCTAATGATCTCTTAATTTTCAGATTGTGAAATAAGTATCATTTAATTGTGTTAGAATTCAGGATTTATTGTAACCAAAAAGTCATTTGCCTTTACATTCCTTTTCTCACCTCCTGGTATTGTCTTCCAGAACTCTTCCAGTGTCCGGAGGATGTCCTTTGAATGCCAAAAGACCATCTTTTCAGTGTTTTATCTAGTTCTATTCTCATAGAATAGAATGTAATGTTTTGAAGTAATGTTTTAAAAGTTTCACTTTGTCCTTGCTTTTCTCCATTAAAACCCTCATTCCCTCAATATATTGGATCGCAACTGTTAAAATGAAAACAGTTATTTTAAATATAATTTACATTATGGTAGAAATTATCATCTATTCTAACCTCAAACTATTTGGTTTTTATAAAATAAAGACTAATCTAAATGAATGTTTAATCAATCAAGTCAGATAGCATGCATAGTAATAATAGCTAAAAGTGACTTAATGTATTGAAGGGAGGAGATATTTTTATGAGACTCTTTATCTTTATATTGCTCCATGTAGACATTTATTTATCATATCTATCTTTATAGTCAGCTCATATATAGTATTACATCTCTGATAAAAGACAGGACTTTAGCGATTATCTAATTCAACCAAGGACCTCATTTTATAGACAAGGGAACAAACTAAGGGGAAAATGGTGGTTGCAGAATTAGATTTTCCATTAATCAATTCTCAGCTCTGCTATTTCCTTTATATGTGATGTTGGAAAATTTACTTTATTTCCCTGGATCTCACTTTTCTTATGTGTAAAATGAGGCAAAGGGACCAATGACTTCTAAGGTTACTTAATCAATCAATGAATATTTATTAAATGCCTACTCTGTGACAGATAGTATGCTAAGTATTGGGGATACATAAATAAGCTCTCATGATCCTAAACTGAAGTTTGTAGAGATGAAGTGAATTCTTGGTTCAAGTTCGCATAGATAGTTACTGACAAAAATAAAAATAAATTTTAGAAAGGACACAAGAGTACAGTCTTCTGTCTCCTTCTTATATTGTCCTTGACCAGATCTATTCCATGAATACTTCCTCCCAGCAATCAGTTGTCATTCTAATTCCACACTATCCCATGTGTAATAAGGGCTGAATAATATCTTTCATTTAGACAAGGAGAAAACTAGCAGGCATCAGTGTACTCTTGGGTTCCATTAAGGTCCTTGTAAGCCCTAGGCACTTCTGTTTGTAGGCCTTTGCTGATTATATTTTTGTGAGTGCATCTGATTTTGCAATAAAGATATTGGAAAGTTCATCTAATGTTAATTTCTTTACTTCATGAAAAAATTTGACATTGATATGACTTTTATCTCATTGAGTATATATACTGTGCCTAGCTTTGATTGTACACACACGTGCACGTGTGCACACACACATATGTGTGTGTGTGTGTGTGTGTGTGTGTGTGTGTGTGTGTATTTTGGTCCTTTATTTAACTAAACTGCCAAGCATTCCAATTCTATTGCAGAGAATGCAATTATGTTGGGCTGGCTATATTGTTTGAATGCCAAAAGTACACTTGCCAAAAAGACTGTTTTTTGGAGAAAGGTATTCAGAAAAAAGCGATACAAGGACACTCTCAGTGTTTCTCTTAGAGTTGATTATGTGATATGGGAGAAACTGATACAGGAATACCTAGCATGGCAGACCCTCATCTGAGAAGGTGCTGTGCTCTATGAGCAAAGCAGTTGAATTATCCCAGAAGAAATGTGAGGTACATAAAGTTAGAAAAGCCACTACAAATATTCACAGGAATTATTTGTGTCTGACTTGTTGTGGAGCATTCTGAACTCCTATTGGTCTGAGCAGCATAATATGACATACTAATTTGACTCTAACATGGTGATAGCATTTTGGTTTTCTTTAAGAACAAAGGAAAACAACAATATGTACAGACAGATACATACATATATGCATATATATGTATGTATATGTATACATACACGCATATTATTTACAAATGGCATTTTATAGTAGATAAAAAAGTTGTCTTTAAAAGGATATATTGTGATCCCTACTCAATAACCAAAAAATAACTTGAGGAGGACTTGAATTCAAGATCTACTACTGACATATGCTAACTATAAGGTCCTGGACAAGTCATTTAACTTTTCAGTATACTAAGATTAAAAATCACAGAGCAGAAAAATGCCAAATATATTCATAGATAGAAGAATTTCTTCATGAAGCATTTACTATTTAAAATCCCCCAAATGCATACATGCATTATTGTTGTTCAGTCATTTCAGTTTTATTTGACTCTTTGGTAACTTGTTTTGGGGTTTTCTTGGCAAAGATGCTAAATTGGTTTGCCATATCAGTCTCCAGTTTATTTTTACATTTGAGGAAACTGAGGCACATAGTTAAGTGACTTATCCAGATCATCCTAGTTACTAAGTATCTGAGGCCAGATTTGAACTCATGAAGATAAAATTTCCTGATTCAAAGCACAGGAATCTATCCATTAAGCCACCAATTCATATAGTCAAGAAAATTTACAGATTCAGGAAGTGATTTTTATTAAAAGTTTTATAATACAAAATATTTTTAAAAGTCACTGGTCCTGGACACAGTGCTTTTTGAGTTTTTGGATAATACAGCCTTAAGATACTGTTAGAGAAATCAAATGACCTTTCCAAAGTCATATATATAGTAAGTGGCAGAGAAGAGATATAAATCCTACTCCTCTTCCAAATCTCATAGTCCTTCTATTATAGTATAATTATACTATAATAAGAAGAGGATATTAGTTGGACTAGATGGTACCCAAGATTTCTTCTCTTACAACATTAGTGGTCCACCATACTGGGAATCTATGGATATGAGTGCCTGTCATTCTTCTGTTCAGTGAAATATTTCAGATAATCTTTCATCTTCCTGTTTCTCTGTTTTTCTATTAGTATAATAGAAATGTTAGTTCATATTTTTACAGAACCAGAATATCTGGTCAGTTTAGTCAGTCTTGTCAAAAGTCTGAGTCAATAATTCAGATATTTTGTTAAAACAATGCCAGATTGTGGTATTGATGAACTTTTGATTTAGAATGACCTGAATAACTGAAAAGTCATAATGGAAAGCCTTTGAAACACTTTATAAAGACCTCAGGGAATATAAATCCTTATGATAATCCTGTTTCTTGAAGAGACAGAAAAGAATGCAATATATTGAACATATGACATGTTGGACTTCTTTAAAATAGAAACTATGTTGATAATCTTGAAGTCATATATTTTGTTAAATTCTCTAAAATGTTCACTTCTAGTTTGTCTCTGATTCTTTATGTTCAAATTCCATTGCTTCCAACTTCCTCTAATATTTAGACCTGACATAAAATTCTATGACCTGTTTTAGCTGATGCATTTAATGTGAGACATCCCTCTCTAATTTCTTTAGTATGGGCTGACAACTTAATACTTTATCCTCTACCTTTATCTCATTTTTTTTTTTTTTTTTTTTTTTTTTTTTTTTTTTTTTTTTTTGCTCCTGGCTTCTGATGACTGGTTCTGATCTGATACCTTCCAACTTTTACTACTGCTTCTTGCTAACTAGATGCTAAGCTGACTTGTTTCTACACTGAGGAAGGAATGCAGATGCCTCTAATTTTTCATGACTTGAGGCAAGGACTGATTGCTGATTCCTAGTTGTCTCTTTGAAGCTCCTCCCTCTTTATATACATGTCTATAAAATATATACACAATATATACATAATTATATTTGTGTATATGTATTATATGTATGTAGTGTATATTATAAATATTATATTTGTGAGCCTTTGTATATATATATGTGCATTTATGTGTATATGCATGTATATACACACATATGTACCCATAAACATAGGAGAAAATTTTCTCAGAAAAAAAAACCAGGAAGTGCTAACCACGAGAGAGAGAGAGACAGAGAGAGACAGAGAGAGACAGAGAGACAGAGAGAGTGAGAGTGCATGTGTATGTGATAGGAAAGTATATTTTTTTTGTCAAAAATTTATTAATCTTTTAAAATATACAATATTGCCAGATTATGAAATATATCTGGAAATGCACCAAATAATAAAAGAAGATACATTTTAGTTTTTTTTTTTTTTTTGACAGAACATATGCATGGGAAAATTTTACAATATTCCCCTTACACTCACTTCTGTTCCAACTTTTCCCTTCCCTCCCTCCACCCCCTTCCCTAGATGGCAGACAGTCTCATACATGTAAACATGTTAAAGGATATCCTAGATACAATATATGTATGCAGATTAGTACTGTTCTCTTATTGTACAAGAAAATTTGGATTCAGAAGGTAAAAATAACCTGGAAAGAAAAACAAAAATGCAAGTATTCCACATTCATTTCCCAGTGTTCTTTTTCTGAGTGTAATTGATTCTGTCCATCATTGATCAATTGGAACTGAATTAGATCTTCTCTTTGTCAAGGATATCCACTTCCATCAGAATACATCCTCATACAGTATTGTTGTTGAAGTGTATAATGATCTCCTGGTTCTGCTCATTTCACTCAGCGTCAGTTCATGTAAGTCTCTCCAAGCCTCTCTGTATTCATTCTGTTGATCATTTCTTACAGAACAATAATATTCCATTACATTCATATTCCACAATTTACCCAGTCATTCTCCAATTGATGGACATCCATTCAATTTCCAGTTTCTTGCCACTACAAAGAGGTCTGCCACAAACATTTTTGCACATACAGGTCCCTTTCCCTTCTTTAATATCTCTTTGGGATATAAGCCCAGTAGTAACAGTGTGCATATATGCACAGTTTGATAACTTTTTGAGCATAATAACAAATTGCTCTCCAGAATGGCTGGATCCATTCACAACTCCACCAACAATGAATCAGTGTCCCAGTTTTCCCTCATCCCATCCAACATAAGTTACTATCTTTTCCTATCATCTTAGCCAATCTGACAGGTGTGTAATGGTATCTCAGAGTTGTCTTAATTTGCATTTCTCTGATCAATAATGATTTGGAACACCCTTTCATATGAGTAGAAATAGTTTCAATTTCATCATCTAAAAAATGTCTGTTCATATTCTTTGACCATTATCAATTTCTTATAAATTAGAGTCAATTCTTGTAGCGCGCTGTCGTCTCCAGAAGCTGCTGGATCGCTCTCTGGGAAGAGATCTGCTGTGTCTTCTACTCAAATCTCTCCGACAGATTCTTCTTCCTGTAGTGAACCGTTGTCTCCAGGTAGTTGCTGTTAACTCTTGTCCTTAGAAGTGACTTCCTTTCCTGCAGAGAGCCCCGTCAAGCCTGATGCAATGCAGAGTCTTTCTCTTTTGAATCCTGGCTCTGAATCTCCTCCAGCTCTTATCCTTCTCCAGGCCGTCTGCTCTCTGCGCCCAGTGCTGTGTCTTTTATTCTCCCAGAGAATGGGCGTGGGATAATGCAAGGGCTTCTGGGAAGAACCACCCCAGCCAATGAGCTTGCCCCCTCTATCAAGTCAACCTGAGTTCTCACCTTGTAACTGTCCAGAAAACCTGAGTTCTCACTTAGTAATCCTAACATCTCCCCCTTTCTTTTGATTTAGAACATAGGACAGTCATGACCTTGAAACATAAATCCATCAATATGGGAAGTATTACAGATAATTACATAAATGACCTTGAAACATAAATCCATCAATATGGGAAGTATTACAGATAATTACATAAATTACATAAGCACATAGTAACATAGTAACGTAACATGCTAGAAGTATATAACATAATCAAATAATCATAAATTGAAAATTTATAAATGTCCATAAGTCCATTGTCCATTATTCTCATCTTGTGTGAGGAAGTCCAATGATTCCTGCTGGTTTTTAAAGTTCTTTAACAGTCTTCTTATTATCCATGCTCTTTCAGTGTCAGATGTTTCTTAGATCTTCTCCTTTATTTTGAGGTCTTTCTCTTTTTCTGTCTCTCTCTGATGGACAAGGCGAATATGACTCGTTGGCACCCATCTGATTCCTTCTCCTGCTGAAGAAATACAAGCAAACCCTCTCTCCCAGGCAGTTAACCTATCTAATTTCCTTCTATTTACCACTTTCTAAATCTCTTCTCATCATCTGACAATTACATTGGAGTTGTTTGCACTGGGCACAGCCCTGTTGGTTTAAAAGGCCTGTATTCTCCCCAAGTGTAATCCATTTTTGCAATCTGATTGCCTTTTGACTGACTTATCAGGTAATCCCTTTCTGCCATGTGATTGCTTCTCTGCTGATTGATTAAATCAGAGTCCTGGCCTTCTAAAGGTTCTTTGGGTGTAACATCAGCTGCCATCATGCCCCAAGTCTTTTTTGCCTGGGGCCCTGGACCTGGGCCCCTCATCCCATTTCCCTGAATTATTCTACACTCTGATGCCCAATGGAGTCCTCTGTTGCATTTTGGACATGGGGTTTTAGGTCTTCTTTCACCCTGTCTTCTCACTGTATCTCCATACCCACACTGAGCTCTTAGATGCCCAATTTTTCCACATTGAAAACATCGCCGAGTTTCTCTAGAAGTCCCTTGCCAGGAGGGACCCTGTCTTCCCACATTCATCATTGTCCGGGTGTAAAAAGCATTTGTTCCCACTGTAGCACAGCGTCTTATGATCTCCTCTAAAGGAGCATCTTTGTCTAATCCCCATATAATTCTTTTGCAAATCTCATTGGCATTTTCCCTAGCCAGATGTCTGGTCATTATTTCTGTAGCTGAATTTTCTCCAATAGTTCTTCTGACAGCAGTTTGCAAACGTCCCACAAAATCTGCAAAAGGTTCATTGGGACCTTGCTGTATTTTAGTGAAAGCCTCTCCACGATCTTTCTGTCCAGGAAGGACACCCCAAGCTTTTATTGCAGCCTTAGCAATTTGTTCATATATTGTCATGGTATAATTAATCTGTTCCGAATTCTCTCCATATTGACCTTCACCAGCTAAGTGCTCAAAAGTGAATTGTGTGTTAACTCCTATTTCCAAATTGCATCTGACTTGAATTTTACATAATTCATGAAATTCCGCAAGCCATAATAAATTTTCTCCAGGTTCCAGACATGTCCTTGCTATGGATTTCCAATCATTCGGGGTTAGGACTTCATAAGACAAACCATCTAGTAACATTTTGACATAAGCTGATGTAGCCCCATAAAGGGTACAACCTTTTTTCAAATCCTTAATTTTATTCAAATCTAAAGGTGCATATCTTCTCCTTTTTTTACCTACAGAGTCAGTATTTTCAATCACAGGATATGCATGTATAAAATCACTTATATCCTGTCCTTCTCTCTTAGCTTTAACCAATGCTTTTTCTAATCTTGTCATAGGCTTAGGCTTCTTCACAGGCAATTCTGTTTGTGTTTCTGCCTCTTCCCCTCTTTCTTCCTCCATCTCTGAAGGTGGGGTTGATGTGGGCCTGTCAATAATCTGTTCTCTAGGCAGGGTTGAAGCTTCTTCAAGAGAATCATACCATAATTCCTCATTTAAATCCTCTTGCTCTAGGGAAAGATCTTGATCTTTCCTTTTTTCCTCACACTTCCTCCTCTGTTCATTTTTAGAACTTTTCCTTCTCCTACAACTTGCTTGATAGTTTAAGGCTAATTGAACTATGTTGTAGATATAAAATACTTCTGCAGAAATTGAACGAGGCCCATTTTTTGCTTGAAATTCTTTCATTTCATATCCCATTAGCTTCCATTTATCTACATCTATCTTTTCTTCCTCTAAGAACCAAGGGGATGTGCGTCTTAATGCAGCCAAGAGTTTAGCAATCTGTACCCAGGTTACAAGTAAACTCTGCTCCTCAATTATGTTGATTATACTCTCTATAGTACCACTCCTGAATGGAGCTGAGGTTGCTTCTGGGGCTGGGGTTGAGTCGGCTGAGGTCCAGGGATTGAATATAGCTAACATCTGCCCCATTTCAGCTATAAGAGATTCCTGGTTTAGCCCTTAACAAGTTAAGTTCCTTATTTATCTATTAGCACACTCACTTAATCTTTAACAAAGTTTCCTCGTTACTCACGGTTCTGGGTCAGAGAGACTGAGATCTAGATCGGAAGCTTTTCCACTGGAATCAGGACCGTGTCCGTCCCTGTTCGGGCGCCAAATTGCCAAGGTCTGGTCTAGCTCCTCTTGTCAGGATAAGCAAAAGTCCTTGCCCCACGTTGGGCGCCAAATGTAGCGCGCTGTCGTCTCCAGAAGCTGCTGGATCGCTCTCTGGGAAGAGATCTGCTGTGTCTTCTACTCAAATCTCTCCGACAGATTCTTCTTCCTGTAGTGAACCGTTGTCTCCAGGTAGTTGCTGTTAACTCTTGTCCTTAGAAGTGACTTCCTTTCCTGCAGAGAGCCCCGTCAAGCCTGATGCAATGCAGAGTCTTTCTCTTTTGAATCCTGGCTCTGAATCTCCTCCAGCTCTTATCCTTCTCCAGGCCGTCTGCTCTCTGCGCCCAGTGCTGTGTCTTTTATTCTCCCAGAGAATGGGCGTGGGATAATGCAAGGGCTTCTGGGAAGAACCACCCCAGCCAATGAGCTTGCCCCCTCTATCAAGTCAACCTGAGTTCTCACCTTGTAACTGTCCAGAAAACCTGAGTTCTCACTTAGTAATCCTAACAAATTCTCTATATATTTTGGAAATGAGGCCTTTATCAGAACCTTTAACTGTAAAAATGTTTTCCCAGTTTATTGTTTCCCTTCTAATCTTGTTTGCATTTATAAAGAGCTGAAACTCTGAGTTGATGCACTGAGGTAGAACTACAGCACACTTAAGGTTGATTACAGATTGGACAATACTCTATTAGCATATTCTTGGAAAATGGCCCTTCTCACTATTCTGTGCTGGTTCAATCTTTTGATATATAGAGAGAATTGTGGGAAGGATTAGGGGGTGGAGTAAGATAAGCCAGAGTCACTTTGGGGGTAGACAAGGAGAAAGAAGGTTGTGGAGATCCTGCGTCCATTCCCTTCACTTCTACTCCTAAAAACCAGGAATAAACACCAAGGACTTTAACTTATCCTGACCGTGGCTGATTCTGGGGCATCCGGGGTGCTAACTTGATCTTCACATTTGGTGCCCAATGTGTGGACCAAGAACCATAATTTCTCTGAAGAAGTTCCCTAGTGACCAGGAAATAGGGTGAGTATTTTAATAAGACAAACAGGGAACTTACTTTTTGTTAAGGGCTAAACTAGTGACCTTTCCTAGCAGAAATGGGGCAGATATTAGGAATAGATTTGCCCCCATTCCCATCTCCACCCCCACCCCAAAGAGGCACAATAGAAAGTATAGTTAAGTTGATCAAGGGACAAGGCTTAATTGTAACTTGGGAACAGATTGCTAGATTCTTGGATACATTAGAATGCACGGCCCCTTGATTCTTAAAGGAAGAAGATATAGGGCCAGATAACTGGAAACTAGTAGGAGATCAACTATGTAAATATTACAATGATAAAGGTCTTCATTCAATTTCCAAGGAAACATTCTATATATACAACATAATACAATTGGCCTTAAAGAATTCTTCAAGTTATAGAAAAAAGAAGTTTTAAGAACAGCCAGATGAGGAAGTGTGAGGAAAAAGAGGAAAACAAAGAACAGATTAATGGTGATATCATCAGAGGGCATGAAGAATTAAGTGGGGTTTGAGGGTATGGTGATTCTCAATCTCACAAGGCAGCTTCAACTCCACCTATGGAGCAGATCCTTGATAGCTCCCCATCAACTCCACCTTCCTGGATGGAGGGTGGAGGAGTAGTGGGAGGGGCAGTGATACCACCAGCACTTTCCCCTCCGCAATGAACCCCTCCTATAACTAGATTGCAAAAGGCACTTCTTAAAGCCACAGAAGAAGGGCAGGATTTAGCTGATTTAAAAATAGGAATGTATCCTGTGATTCAAGAGTTTAACTCTTCAGGTCAAGAAAGTAGAAGATACACTCCTTTTGATATAGAAATCCTCAAAAACCTGAAAAAGGCTTGCACTCTTTATGGGACTACATCAGCTTATGTTAAGATGTTATTACAGAATTTGGTTTATGAAGTCTTAACCCCTATTTTATAGCAAGGACATGCTTAGAACCTGGACAAAACTTGTTGTGGCGATACAAGCCTAACAAAATAGTCAAAGTGGAGTTAATACTTCAATCATCTATAACCAACTAACTGGTGTAGGTTTTTATGCAGACATTTCAGTATAGATTAATTACCTCATAGCAGCATATGAGCAAATTGCTGCTGCTGCTATCAAAGCATGGGCTTTTCTCCCCAGTAAAAACAACAAGGGTTAGGCCTTCACAAAAATTGCACAAGGGCCAAAGGAACCCTTTGCTGATTTTGTGGATCATTTGCAGACAGCTGTAATACATACTAATGGTGAAAATGCCATAACAGAAATTATGATAAGACAACTTCTTAAAGAAAATGCTAATGAGATTTGTAGAAGAATTATACTAGGACTATGCAAGGATGCTCCTTTAGAGAAGATCATAAGATGCCGTGCCACAGTGGACACACATACCTTTTATAGCCAGGCTATGATGCAGACTTCCCAAGATCCCAATATGAGAGGACAGGGTCCCTTTTGGCAAGGGACTTCCAGAGAGACTGGTCAATGCTTTCAATGCGGTAAAGTAGGGCATCTGAAATCTCAATGTTGGCATAGAGACAGAGTGAAAATACAGGGTGGGAGAACAAGACCCAATATCCCATGTCCAAAATGCAACAGAGGCTTCCATTGGGCATCAGAATGTAGACTGATTCAGGGAAACGGGATGAGGGACCCAGCCCCAGGGCCCAAGGGAAAAAATATTTGGGGCATGATGGCAGCTGATGCTATTCCCAGAGAGTGCCTGGAAATCCAGTACCCATACATGACCAATCAGCCAGGAAGCCATCTGATTACAACTGGGGAGAATAGAGTTGTATGCAGCTGGGATAACTGAGATACCCCCCTGGAGAGGTGAAATCTGTTCCTCTCCAGCCTGTGGATCCCTTGCCTCCAGGCACAGTAGGCTTGACCATTTCACCTCTTGAGAGTACTTACAAAACAGTATCCATCCATACACTCATGTGGGAAACTGGGGAATGTTTAGATAATATCCCAGTCACTGATACAGGTAGATAATGTGTGACTTATCAACCAGGAGAAGTAGTAGCATCAGGTTTACTGATACAGACTCCTAATAAGCAATCTGGTGATAGTCGCCCAGATTCTGACTCCAAGCAACTAAATCCAGGAATATACTGGGCAGCAGCTGTGACAGCTGACCAGTCTATGCTCACTATCTATATAAATGGCATACTATTAGAAGGACTGGTAGACACAGGTGACAATTATACTGTCATTAGAGGTGCCAGTCACTGGCCAAAGATTAAGGCAGACACCTACATTGTCTGGCATAGGAAGATCAATAGCAGCTGAAGTTAGTGCTACTCCTTTGAGATTGATATTTGAAGGTGAAACAGGAGTTTTTACTCCTTTTATAGTTGAAAAAATCCTCATCAATCTATGGGAAAGAGACATTTTATAACAATTAAGGTTAAAAATGAGTACTTCAGTTTTTTAGGCAGGGCTGCTGTTGAAGACCTGCTAACACTTTCACCTGTTCCTATCCAGTGGAAAACTGATACAACATATGGATAGAACAGTGGCCCTTAAGTAGTGATAAAATTCAGGCCTTATTAGATATAGCACAGGAGCAACTTGACCAAGAACACTTACAACCTTCTCTAAGTCCTTGAAATTCCCCAGTATTTGTTGTAAGAAAGAAATCTGGAAAATGGAGGATGTTGACTGATTTAAGAAAGGTAAATGAACAGATGGAAACTATGGGAATTCTTCAACTTGGACTTCTATCTCCTACTCAAGTGCCTAGAGAATGGCCTCTTTGGGTTATAGACATTAAGGATTGTTTCTATTCTATCCCTCCAGATAAGGAAGATATAAAAAGATTTGCCTTTTTAGTACCCAGTGCTAACTTAGCTGAGCCTTATAAAACATATGATTGGACACTTTTGCCACAGGGAATGAAAAACTGTTCTACTATGTGTCAAATGTGTATTGCTGCTGCTTTTACTCCAGTAAGAAAAGCATTTCCAAAAGTAATATCATTACATTACATGGATGATATATTGGGATGTGCACAAATGTTAGAAGCATGTCTACAAAAGATCATGGAAACACTAAGGAACTACAAATTTCACATAGCTCCAGAAAACATTCAAAGACATGCTCCTTTTCAATATTTAGGATATGAAATATACCCTAAGTTGCTTATAGTACAAAAACTTTCCTTAAGAACAGAGAAGCTAATAACCTTAAATGACTTTCAGAAATTGATAGGAGATATCCAATGGATGTGTCCTGTGTTAGACTTGACTACCTATCAATAGCAACCATTATGTGACATTTTAAGGGGAGACAGTGCTTTAAATTCACCACGCCAGCTTACAAAAGAAGTTCAAGAGGCTTTGAGAGAAGTTGAACTGACTTCATCCAATGTGGTTGAGTCACTCAAAAACCCTTGGAAATATCAGTTTTTGCTACACAAGAGGCACTCACAGCAGTCCTTCATCAAGGAGAGAGTGTGATAGAGTGTCTGAACCTACCAGCATAACAAGAACAAAGCCTTACTCCTTACCCAGTGCTTGTGGCTAGAATTTTATTAAAGGCCATTAAGCAAGCAGTACAATTATCTGGGACAAGACCTGACAAGACCTTTTATGCTAATGTACAAATTAATGTATGCTGTGAAACCATCCCAGAGTAGCAAATTTTATTAGCCACAGCTCCAAATTTTACACACGAGTCTCCATTAAAGATATTACATAATTGGCGATGGTTTCTTTAAGAAAAGGTTTCTAAAGTTCCTCTTAAAGCACCAACTATCTTTACAGATGCATCCAAACATATTGTGCTGTATACTCTCGTGACTTAAATATAAAGAGAGTAGTCAGAACTCCTTTTCAGTCCACTCAGCAGAATGAATTGTATGCAATCATTCTAGCTCTTACTTATTATCCAGGAGATATAAATATAATATCTGATTCAGCCTATTCAGTAGGTGTGGTACAAAGAATTGCCATAGCCCAAATAAAATTTGTAGCCTCTAATATATATATCAGCTCTTTATGGAACTTCAAGAGCAGGTGAGAAAGCACCCAGGTAAGATTTATATTTTGCATGCCACCTCTCATAGTGGACTTCCAGGTCCTATTTTTGATGGTAATTTAAAAGCAGATAGCTTTCTAACCATGTTGGCCAATACTCCTTTATTTTAGAAAGCCCAAGAATCTCATTTTAAATATCATCAGGCTGCTCGAGCTTTACATTTACAATTTGGAATAACAAGAGAGGAAGTTAGGAGCAGAATAAAAGCCTATACATCTTGCTTTCCTTTTCCACACTTTTACACTCCTTCCAGGGAAGTGTTCGGTTTGAGACCCAATCAAATTTGGCAAATGTATGTGACCCATTATAAATCTTTTGGTTGTCTGCTTTTATCCATGTTGTGGTAGATATGTTTTCAGGATTCACTTTTGCAATATCAGCAGCAAAAGAAACACCCAGAATGGTCACTGAATTTCTTGTACAAGCATTTGCAATTATGGGTGTGCCACAAGCAATAAAAACAGACAATGGAACTGCATATACTTCTAAACATTTTATATACTTTTGTGCACAGTATAAGATTTTACACACCATTGGCATATCTTTTAATCCTCAAGGACAGGCAATAGTAGAGAGAAGAAACAGAAACATTAAGATGCTCCTCCAAAAACAAAAGAAAGGGGGAGCCACAGGTAACTCTAGAGAACTTCTAAATCTGGCTCTTTATACTATTAACTACTTGATTTTCGACAAAGATGCACTGGCTCCAGCAGACAGCTTTTATAACCCACCAGAAGGGCAGTGTCCAGTGCAAGCAGCTCCTCTATCTTTAGATAATCGCCAGGTGATGTGCAGAGACCCAGAAAGTGGCAAATGGAAGGGACCAGATAGCTTAACTGCTTGGAGGAGAGGGTTTGCTTGTATCTCCATAGATGGAGAATGAATCAGATGGGTGTCAATGAGCCGTATTCACCTTGTTCATTGGAGAGAGATGGAGCAGACCTTTGAAATGAAGGAAGACCCAAGAAACATCGGGTGGTTCCATTGCTGAATGTGCCCATCACTGAAAGAGCATGGGAGTTATGGCGTTTGACTCAAAAATTATAGGAATTGAAATCCCTCAGGAATCATTGGATTCTCTGAGACATGATAAGATTGTTGTAGGACTTCAAAACCCTCAGGAATCACTGGATCTCTGAGACATGATAAGACTGCTGTAGGACTTGAAAACCCTCAGGAATCATTGGATTTTCTGAGTAATAATAAGACTGTTGCAGGACTTCAAAATCTACAGGAATCATTGGATTCTCTAACACATAAAAAGACTGTTGCAGGACTTCATAAACTTCCAGGGATCATTGGATTCCCTGACACGTGAAGCAATGGACAATAGATTGATTTTGAACTATCTCTTGGCTATTGAAGAAGGCATATATGTGACTGTTGTTTACATACCCTCCTTCTAGGACTTCTGTAAATCTTTTACAACACCATGTTGATTTATATTGTTTATTATATCACTACTTGCACGTACAATTCATGGTTGTTACACCACATTGAGCCTATACTGGCTGTAGGAAGAGTCATCACTAAAAGCCTATGCGTTATTGCTATGGGCTTGTGTAATACCTCCCATGCTGATGGGTTTGTGCATACTTGTCTCTAATAAGATCCTTCAGCCCAGAAACCCGCTAGCAATCCCCACTTCTCTTTAGTGCTTTTCATCTCCCTTCCTGAGATGTCAGGGAGGGTGTGATCACCTCCTTTTTGGGGTTCTCACCTCCATAAGAAGTTAGGAATGGCATGACCACCTGTGTTCTAAAACAAAAGAAAGTGGGAGATGTAAAGGGCTGAAACTCTGAGTTGATGCACTGAGGTTGGACAACCAAACACTTAAGGCTAATTACTAATTGGACAATACTCTATTAGCATATGCTTGGAATTGAAAATGGCCCTTCCCACTATACTGTGCTGGCTCAATCTTTTGTTTTACACAGAGAATTGTGGGAAGGATTAGGGGGTGGAGTAAGACAAGCCAGAGTCATTTCAGCAGTAAATGAGGAGAAAAAAGGTTATGGAGATCCTGCATTCATTCCCTTCACTTCTACTCCTAAAGACCAAGAATAAAGACCAAGGACTTTTGCTTATCCTGACTCTGGCTGATTCTGGGGCATCCAGGGTGCTTAGTTTTCACATGAATTGGATTTATTTGTACAAAAGCTTTTTAAATTTAATATAATAAAAAAATTTCTATTTTGTGATCAATAATGATCCCTAGTTCTTCTTTGGTCACAAATTCCTTCCTCCTCCACAAGTCTGAGAGGTAAACTATCCTATGTTCCTCTAGTTTATTATAATCTTGCTCTATATGCCTATATCATGAACCCATTTTGATCTTATCTTGGTGTATAGTATTAAATATGGGTCCATGCCTAGTTTCTGTCATACTAATTTCCAGTTTTCCCAGCAGTTTTTGTCAAATAGTGAATTCTTATCCCAAAAGTTGGGATCTTTGGGTTAGTCAAACACTACATTGCTATAGTTATTGACTATTTTGTCCTGTGAACCTAACCTATTCCACTGACCAACTAGTTTATTTCTTAGCCAATACCAAATTGTTTTGGTGACCACTGCTTTATAACATAGTTTCAGATCAGGTAAAGTGAGGCCACCTTCATTTGCCTTTTTTTCCCCTTAGTTCCCTTGAAATTCTTGACCTTTTGTTCTTCCGTATGAATTTTGTTGTTATTTTTTCTAGGTCATTAAGATAGTCTCTTGGGAGTCTGATTGGTATAGCACTAAATAAATAGATTAGTTTAGGTAGTATTGTCATCTTTATTATATTCACTCAGCCTATCCAAAAGCTCTTAATATTTTTTCAATTATTTAAACCTGACTTTATTTGTGTGGAAAGTGTTTTGTAATTTTGCTCATATAATTCCTGACTTTCCTTTGGTAGATAGATTCCCAAATATTTTATGCTATCAACAGTTATTTTGAATGGAATTTCTCTTTGTATCTCTTGCTTTTGGATTTTGTTGGTGATGTATAAAAATGCTGAAGATTTATGTAGATTTATTTTGTATCCTGCAACTTTGCTAAAGTTGTGAATTATTTCTAATAGCTTTTTTAGTAATATCTCTGGGGTTCTCTAAGTATACCATCATATCATCTGCAAAGAGTGATAATTTGATTTTCTCATTACCTATTCTAATTCCTTTAATCTCTTTCTCAACTCTTATTGCCAAAGTTAGTGTTTATAATACAATATTGAATAGTAATGGTGATAATGGTCAACCTAGTTTCACTCCTGATTTTATTGGGGATGTTCCAGTTTATCCCCATTACATATGATGATTACTGACAGTTTTAAATAGATGCTCCTCACTACTTTAAGGAAAAGTCCATTTATTCCTATACTCTCAAGTGTTTTTATTAGGAATGGATGTTGGATTTTATCAAATGCTTTTGTTGCCTCTATTGAGATGATCATATGGTTTTTGTCAATTTGGTTATTGATATAGTCAATTATGCTAATTGTTTTCCTAATATTGAACCAGCCCTACATTCCTGGTATAAATCCTACTTGGTTATGGTGTATTATCCTGGGGATGATTTTCTGTAATCTTTTGCTAATATTTTATTTAAGATTTTTGCATTAAAATTCATCAGGGAGATTGGTCTATAATTTTCTTTCTCTGTTTTCTACCTACATGGTTTAGGTATCACTACCATGTCTGTGTCATAAAAGGAATTTGGTAGGATTCCTTCAATTCTTTTTTCAAATAGTTTATTGGAGTTAATTGTTCTTTAAATGTTTGGTAGAATTCACATGTAACCTAGAAAAAATAACAACAAAATTCATATGGAAGAATAAAAGGTCAAGAATTGCAAGGGAACTAATGAAAAAAAAACTCAGAGGAAGGTGGTCTAAGTGTACCTGATCTAAAGCTATATTATATAGCAGCAGTCACCAAAACCATTTGGTATTGGCTAAGAAATAGACCGGTAGATCAGTGGAACAGATTAGATACAAAGGACAAAAAAGGGTACATCTATAGCAATCTAATCTTTGACAAACCCAAAGATTCCAACATTAGGGATAAAAATTCATTATTCGGAAAAAACTGTTGGGAAAACTGGAAATTAGTATGGCAGAAATTAGATATGGATCCACACTTAACACCATATACCAAGATAAGATCAAAATGGGTCCATGATTTAGGCATAAAGAGGGAGATAATAAATAGATTAGAGGAACAGAGGATAATCTACCTCTCAGACTTGTGGAGGAGGAAGGAATTTATGACCAGAGGAGAACTAGAGATGATTATTGATCACAAAATAGAAGATTTTGATTACATCAAACTAAAAAGTTTCTGTACAAATAATACTAATGCAAACAAGATTAGAAGGGAAGTAACAAATTGGGAAAATATTTTTAAAAACAAAGGTTCTGACAAAGGTCTCATTTCCAAAATATATAGAGAACTGACCCTAATTTATAAGAAACCGAACCATTCTCCAATTGATAAATGGTCAAAGGATATGAACAGACAATTCTCAGAGGAAGAAATTGAAACTATATCCACTCACATGAAAGAGTGTTCCAAATCACTACTGATCAGAGAAATGCAAATTAAGACCACTCTGAGATACCACTACACACCTGTCAGATTGGCTAAGATGACAGGAACAAATAATGACAAATGTTGGAGGGGATGTGGGGAAATTGGGACACTAATACATTGCTGGTGGAGTTGTGAAAGAATCCAGCCATTCTGGAGAGCAATCTGGAATTATGCCCAAAAAGTTATCAAACTGTGCATACCCTTTGACCCAGCAGCGCTACTACTGGGATTATATCCCAAAGAAATACTAAAGAGCGGAAAGAGACATATATGTGCCAAAATGTTTGTGGCAGCTCTTTTTGTTGTAGCTAGAAACTGGAAGATGAATGGATGTCCATCAGTTGGAGAATGGTTGGGTAAATTGTGGTATATGAAGGTTATGGAATATTATTGCTCGGTAAGAAATGACCAGCAGGAGGAATATAGAGAGGCCTGGAGAGACTTAAATCAACTGATGCTGAGTGAAATGAGCAGAACCAGAAGATCACTGTACACTTCAACAACAATACTGTATGAGGATGTATTCTGATGGAAGTGGAAATCTTCAACATAAAGAAGATCCAACTCACTTCCAGTTGATCAATGATGGACAGAGGTAGCTACACCCAGAGAAGAAACACTGGGAGGGGAATGTAAATTGTTAGCACTAATATCTGTATGCCCAGGTTGCATGTACCTTCGGATTCTAATGTTTGTTGTGCAACAGGAGAATGATGTTCACACACATGTATTGTACCTAGACTATATTGTGACACATGTAAAATGTATGGTGTTGCCTGTCGTCGGGGGGAGGGAATGGAAGGAGGGGGGGTAATTTGGAAAAATGAAAACAAGGGATAATATTATAAAATATATATATATATATATATATATATATATATATATATATATATAATAAAAAAAAAAAAAAAAAAAAAAAAAGAATTCACATGTAAATCCATCTGGTCCTGGGGATTTTTTCTTAGAAAGTTGGTTAATAGCTTGTTCTATTTCTTTTTCTGAGATGGGACTATTTAGACTACTTACTTCTTCCTCTGTTAATCTGGGCAAGCTATATTTTTGAAGGTATTCTTCCATTTCATTTAAGTTGGGCAAAGTAACTCCTAATCATTGCTCTAATTTCCTCTTCATTAGTGGCGAGTTTTCCCTTTTCATTTTTAAGACTAACAATTTGATTTTCATCTTTCCTTTTTTAAATCAGATTTATTAAGGGTTTATCTATTTTGTTAGTTTTTTCATAAAACCAACTCTTAGTTTTATTTATTTTATTTATTAATTCAATAGTTGTTTTTACTTTCAATTGTATTAATCTCTCCTTTTATTTTTAGAATTTCAAATTTAGCATTTGACTGGGGTTTTTAAATTTGTTCCTTCTTTAGCTTTTTTAGTTGCAAGCTCAATTCATTGACCTCTTTCTCTATTTTATGCAAGTAGACCTCTAGAGATATAAAATTTCCCCTTATTACCACTTTGGCTGCATCCCACACATTTTTATATCTCTAGAGGTCTACTTCCATAAAATAGAGAAAGAGGTCAATGAATGTCTCATTATTGTCATTTTCTTGGGTGAAGTTATTAATTATACTTATGATTTGCTGTTTCACCCAATCATTTTTAGGATGAGATTATTTGGTTTCCAATTATTTTTTGGTCTATTTTCCCCTGGCTTTTTATTGAATGTAATTTTCATTTCATCATGATCTGAAAGGGATGCATTTACTTTTCTGCCTTTCTGCATTTGAATTTGAGGTTTTTATGTCCTAATATATGGTCAATTTTTGTATAGGTTACATGAACTGCTGAGAAGAAAGTGTACTCCTTTATGTTTCCATTTAGTTTCTCCCAAGATCTATCATACCTAACTTTTCTAGTATTCTATTTATCTCTTTGACTTCTTTCTTATTTTATGGTTTGATTTATCTAATTCTGAGAGTGTAAGGTTGAGATGTCCTACTATTATAGCATTGCTGTCTATTTCTTCTTGCAGCTCTCTTAATTTCTCTTTTAAGAATTTAGATGCTACACCACTTGGTGCATATATGTTTAATATTGATATTGCTTCATTATCTATGCTACCCTTTAGCAAGATATAGTGCCCTTCCTTATCTCTTTTAATTAGATCAATTTTTGCTTTTGCTTCATCTAAGATCAGGATGGGTACCCCTGATTTTTTTACTTCATCTGAAGCATAGTAGATTCTGCTCCAGCCGTTTACCTTTACTCTGTCTGTATCATACTGCTTCAAGTGTATTTCCTGTAAACAACATATTGTAGGTTTCTGGCTTTTAATCCAGTCTGCTATCTGCTTTTGCTTTATGGTTTTCTCTATTTTATGCAAGTAGACCTCTAGAGATGTCAAATTTCCCCTTATTACCATTTGGCTGCATCCCACACATTTTGGTATGACGTCTCATTATTGTCATTTTCTTGGGTGAAGTTATTAATTATGTTTATGATTTGCTGTTTCACCCAGTCCTTTTTTAAGATGAGTTTATTTAGTTTCCAATTGTTTCACATAGTTCACATTTATAGTTAAAATTACTAATTCTGTATTACTTGCCATCTTGTTAACCTCTGCTTATGCTTTTCTCCTTTCTTCTCCCCTTACTGCCCTCCCCAGTATTAAACTTGTAAGCTCCACTTGCCTTTCACAGCCTTCCCTTTTTAGGATCCTTTCCCCCATCTTATAGTTCTTCTCCTTTTCTTAGCCCTTTCTTCACAATTTCTGTATTCCCTTCTGCTTAGCTTATTGCTTCCGTTTTCACTTTTCTCCTCCCACTTTTCAATGAGGTGGGAGAAGTTTCTCTGTAAATTGAATATATCTAATATTTTTTCTCTTTCATCCAGTTCTGATGAGAGTAAGATACACACTATGTTCGTCCCCCTCCCTTCTTTCCTGCAGATATAATAGGTTTCTTTTGCCTCTTAATGAGATATAGTACCACCACTTTATCCGTTTTTTTTTTTGGTACAATTTCCTTTCCACCTCTAGTTTTTTTTTTTTATATTATAACTGTTAAACCAAATTATACATATGTTCTTTATGTATATTTATAACAGAAATATAGTTCCCAAGATTTTTTTTTAACTTTTAAAGTTTCTCTTGAGTCCCATATTTGGAGATCAAACTTTATGTTTAGTTCTGGTTTTTTTCATCAGAAATAGATGAAATTCATATATTTTATTGAATGTCTATCTTCTTCACTGAAAAAAAATGCTCATTTTGGCAGAGTAAGCTATTCTTGGCTGCATACCAAGTTCCTTAGCCTTTTGGAATCTCAGACTCCAGGCCCTTTGATCCTTTAATGTGGATGCTGCTAGATCCTGAGTAATCCTTATTGTGACTCCTCTATATTTGAATTTTTTTTAGCTGCTTGTAGTATTTTTTTCCTTGGTCTGATAGTTCTGGAATTTAGTCACAATATTTCTTGGAAATTTTGGGGGGACTCTTTATGTAGGTGGTCAATGAATTCTTTCAATGTGTATTTTACCCTCTGTTTCTATAACATTTGGGCAGTTTTCTTTGATAATTTCCTGGAAAATAGTGTCTAGGACCTTTTTTTTTCAATCATAATTTTCAGGAAGTCCAATAAGTCTCAGATTATCTCTCCTAGATCTATTTTCCTAGATCTGGTGTTTTCCCAAGTGGTATTTGATATTTGATATGTTTTTTCCCCCATTGTTTCATTTTTTTGGTTTTGCTTGACTGATTCTTGGTGTCTCCTCGAGTCATTCATTTCCATTTGTTTAATTGTGATTTTTAATTATTTTCTTCATTTACTTTTTTTTTTTGTAATTTTCCAATTGAGTTTTTAAGTGAGTTGTTTTATTTGATGGATTTTTTTTTCCATTTTTCCAATTTTATTTTTTAGAGAGCTATTTTCTTTTTCCAATTCACTAATTCTATTTTTTAGGCATTTGATTCTTTATCAACTCTATCTTTAAATGAGTGGGATGACTTATCCAGACCCTCTTTCCAAGCTTCCCTTTCCTTTCCTCATTTTTCTTCTAGCTCTCTTGTAAGAGCCTTTTTAATTTCTTCTATGAGAGTTTTGTGTGTTGGGGACCAGATCACATCCCCCTTTAGGGATTCATCTAGAGGGAGACAATCTGTTTTTAGTCTCCTCAGGATTTAAAATCTTCCCTCTATCCATATAGAAACTATCTATACTTAGAGTGCACTTTAATTTTTTGCTCATATTGTCAAAGAAGAATCAAAGAAAACAGACAAACAAACAAAAAAGGAGATGTGGTCTGCTTTTTTGGGCTGTATGGTATTACCAAGCTTCCTCTACAGACTGCAGGAGGTAGCAGTGAGGCAGCAGCAGGACAGCAATGGTGTGTTTTGGGATTATAGCCTTTATTCCCTTAGTTTATAGCTTCTCTGCTGATATACTGGCTTGCTGCCAGGGCAAAGTAGCCACACTGTGGTAAAGTTCTTCCTGCAGATTTTCTGCTAGCTGAGATCACACTCCACCCCCTCAGGTCTACTCAGAGTGAGCTGCCTTCCATGCTCTCACTGCCTGCCTGCAATCTGCACCCAATCTAACCATCCCTCCCCACAAGCAAAAAACAGACCTTTTTTGGTGAATTTTGAGGATATTTTCCATTCTAATGTATTTGTGGGTTTTTTCACCAAGCACTGATTCTGAAGCCTGGTCATGAAAAAAAAATATTCTGAGGTCAGGAAAGAACTTAGATAGATGCATGTGTCCTCTCTGCCATCTTGACCAGAAGTCTACATTTTAGTTTCAAAAGAAAATAAAAACAGCAACCAAAAAAATTGAGTCTGATTAAACAATGGCCAGTCATGATATAATAGCCAAGGCTGGTTGGAGGCTTGTGGGTGGGGCAGGAATCAGGGAGGAAGACAAAAATATTATTTGGTGGATTTTTTTGAAAAATGTAATAAATAGGTCTTCCAGTTTCATAAGATATATAACAGGTATGTGTGAAATCAATCTAATTGCTGATATGCTAGACTTTCTTAAATTGTATGTGTTTTTAGCTCATTTATTTTATTTTGTATATAAGTAGTAAACATAAATAGAACACACACCTAAAGTTAGATGACTAGAGTTCAAGCCCAGCATTATGAACTTGCTAATTTGTGACTCTAAATAAATGAATTAACTTATCAACTTCACTTTCTTCATTTATAAAAATAAGAATAATAATAGCATCTATTTCCTAGGACTGTCATGAAGAGAAGAAAACAATAGCTTATGTAAAATGCTTTACAAATCTTAGAACCCTCTCTATTTACTATGACACTATATGACAATATATTTACCAATATTCTTTGACCCAGCAATGCCCCTACTAGGTCTGTTTCCAAAGATAGTTAGGGGAAAAGAAAAAGAACCTATTTCTTACAAAATGTTTTTAGCAGTTCTTTTTTTTGTGGAGGCAAAGAACTAGAAATTACAGGGATGCCCATCATTTGGAGAATGGCTGAGCGAGTTGTAGTATATGATTATGATGAAATATACAAACTATAAGAAGTAATGAACTCAATGCTCTTTAAAAAGCATAAAAAAGATTTGCATGAAATAGCAAAGAGTAAAATGAACAGTACCAAAAGAACATTGTATATAGTAATAGTGATATTGTTTTAAGAATTAATGAATAAATTATTTTGAGTATTATAAATATCCCAATTAACTATAAAGGATGTATGAAGATACTACCTGCACATAGAGGAAGAACTGATAAATTAAAGTATGTATAGAATAATTTTATATATGTATACCTATTTGTATCTAATAGTAGCCATCTCTAGGGGAAGGACCCAGGAAAGAAAAAAAAAAAGAAATTTACAGGATAATTTTGTTGTATATTTAAAAGTAAGTTTTCTATAGTGATTTTGTTATTTCATTTACAATGATCTTTTCTATGTACTACATCATGGAAATGCTTGTTTTATTCAATAAATTAAAAATAAAATAAATTTGAAATAAATATAATAGTTATTACTATAGTTATGACTATGTGGGTTAGACAATAATACAATTAAATGGATTCATAATTGACTGGATAGACAGGCTCAAGGAATAATTTTCAATGATTCACGGTCAGAGTGAAAGGATGTATTTATACCATTTATATGCTTACTTATATACGTTATATACTTATATTTATCAGTTGTATTATAAAGGCTAAGCTCATCAAATTTGTAGATAACAAAAAGCTGGGAGGAACAGATAAAAGGAAGAATTATAGTTATGAACAAAAATTTTGGACAGGTGAAAGCATGAAATTCAATAAAAACAAATATAAAGTTTTGTGTTTGAGCACAAACATCAACCTCATCAGCACAAGATAATAGAGACATGGTGAGGTAGCTATTAGTCTGACAAAGATCTAGGAATTTTATTGAACTACAAACTCAATACAAATCAATAGCATGATATGGCAGCCAAAAAATTTATGCAAACTTGGATTGAATTAGAGAGGCATAGCTCCCAACATTGAAGAGGTTATGATCTTGCCATATTCTGCTCTCATCGGATCTCATCTAGAGTTCAGCTTCTTAAATCATGGTTCACAACCCCATATAGGATAATGTGCAGGGTTGGGAAATTATGATTATCAATATATGTTTGATTTATATATCTGTTTTACATGCCTGTATATCCATATACCTGGAGTCATGTAAAAATACCTCAAGTGAAAAGGGGTCATAAGTGGAAAAAGTTCAAGAAGCCCTGACCTAGAATGTGATATTCAATTCTAAATATCACAGTTTAAGAATGGTCGATAAACAATTGGAGAATTTCTATTATGACATTGAAAGACTTTGAATCAGCATCCTGACTATCATTTAAAAAAAAAAAAGGAATATTTTGGACAGAGAAGAGAAGACTTGGATAGATAGTGGGTGGGACATGACAACTGTGTTCAAGTTTTAGAAGTATTTTTTTCTTTTTTTTTCTTTTTCTTTTTCTTTTTTTTTTTTTTTTTTTGAAAGAGATTGGAATTGCTTTGTTTGGTTCCAAGAGGTTATAACCAGGAATGGTGGATAGATGGTGCAAAGAAGCAAATTTAGGCTCACTTTTAAGGAAAACAAACAAACAAACAAACAAAATTCCTAACAATTAGGGCTGTCCAAATGTGGAATAAGTTTCCTTGATAGGTGGTAAACTCCCCCTCCTTAGAGGTCTAGATCAGAGGCTCAATGGCTACTTATTAGATATGTTATAATGGGGGATTAATTTCATTTATGGATTGGATGAAATAGCTATTGAGATCCCTTCAACTTCAAAAATTTCATGATTCTGAAAGTTTTATTATTTTAATATCATGTTTATTTCTTCATATACTTTTTCTCCTACTCCTTTATAACTATCACCTAAGGGTTACTATGCCCCCTTCTTCAAAAGACCATGGATATAGCCTCATGAGCATAGGATTTAGTCCTGGTGACTGATTTCAAAAAAGAGGACTCAGGCTTTTTTTCCTCCCTTATTATGCTTCTACCCCAGAGTAGAACCCCAGGGAAAATCCCTCAATGCTTCGATTTGGCTTATGTCTATCTAGGTTCTATTCAAAGGGAATTAATGAGGTCCCTTCTAGAAAAGCATTTCAATGTACAAAATAGTAGATATATATATAGGATGGCTATTTTTTTCCTCTACTACAAAAGAAATAATTAAAACATAAAAAGACTCATAAGATCATATTAATACACCCCTAAAACATAAGTTATAAACCACCAGTTCTATTATACTCTCCTGGGAGGTAGGAAAGAATGCTGTACAGATGTCACTTTTCCCTCAGTCTGCATTCTTTGAACAACCATTCAAGGTCCAGGTCTCTCAATCAGCCAGGACAAAACTAATCCTTCACAAAGTGATTATTTTCTTCTCCAAGAAGGATATAGTTTCAGGAAACTTGGGTAGCTAACTTATTGAATTCACAAGGATAGTTATTGAGGCTAGAAACCCCCATTTCTCAAGATTACTGTGCTCAATGAAGAAACATAAACCAGAAATAGCAATAAAGACTTGAGGTCTCATCAGAGTTTCACCTAGGCAAGCACATGTTCTCCTTTCTCTATGGGATGGTGAACTTATAGCTGCTGCTGAGGCATAGGAAGGGAGAGAAGTCCACTTCTCATGCTTACTAGAAATCCAGGGGGGGGGGGGCGGGGAGGTGATCATATTGACTTTGTACTAAAAAAAAAAAAAAAAAAAAAAGAAAGAAGAGTCTACTTTAAGAGAGCAAGAATCTGGTAGCAGTTTTTCTCCAATTTTTATCGTTAGAAATAGGTACTTATCAAGATGGTAAAATAGAAACAGTTGTTACAATTTTGTAACAGTTGTTACAAAACATTGCCCCAACTTGGGGCCTATTTCTCAGGAGTACATACATGTCCAAGCAAAAGTGGGCTTCATTTAAGAGCTAATGTATCATTGAGTTAAACTAATAGTTCCGGACTATTTTGTTTTGTTGACACTTCCACTTTGTGATTCCCTTATTTTCCTTTAGTTGTTTTCCACCAAGATTCAGGGTTCTTAAAGATTCTCAAAGCAATATTCTTTACCCTGAAAAAAAAATCATATTTCCTGAGACTGCCTTTCATTAGGGAGCCTAGCTTTGTTTTGCTTTGTTTGTTTTTGTTTTTTGTTTTTGTTTTTGTTTTTTTTTTTTACAACTGCATGCATTATTTGTTACTGGTCCAGTCTCTCTGATGATACTGTAAATGAGGATAAAGTGGAAGGGAGTTCAACATTCCCTCAGAGTTCACTCAGTTCACTTAGCATTTCCTAAAGCTTCCTTCCCTCACAATTACTATCTATTTATAAGCAAAAGAGTTTGATTTCTTAAAGCGCTCAAAAAGAGTAACTCTTCAAGTAACTGCAACTCTAATATATAAGCTCTCAGTGTAATGAATACACATTCCAATACATTTTACCTAATTTCATCTAATACCATAAAACACTTATCTCCTTTGCCTTCCCACCTTGTTAGTACTCATAGTTACTTTATGCCTTTAATTAGTTACCTGCTTCAATAAAAGCTTATGGGAATTGTTTGTACCCTAGTTAATGTATTTTGTTGATTATGTAACTCAGAGGCAACAAAGCTATCAGGGAATGGAGAGCATCTTACTAATTATATTAATCCCAATCAAACATTATTAAAACATTCCTCTCATAAATAGTGGTTGTCTATTGTTTTTCTGGCCCTTACATTCCCATTATTTTCTGAATTCTTCTTTTTGATAATTTCTGTGATACTTCTTTAAGTATCACAAATTATTATTATTCCTGAATTGATGGATGTTTTTTTTTTTTTATTTTTACTACCAAAAAGGTATATGGGGCATTTTTACCTCTCTAGTGTCTTATCTTCTTACTGTATATCTACATTTCATATTTACAATTTTTTGTGATATGATAATTTTCCATTTTCTTTATATTCCACAATTGTTTTCATCATTGCTTGATTGATGAGCACTCATTTTATTCTAATTTTATTTTTGCTACCATTAAGAGTTATGTTATGAATATTTTGGAATCTGTACCTTGGGATATGAAGCAATGGTGTATAAGTAATTCATAATAATTATGCTCTATCAAATATTTATATAATGCTATTATTAAAAACTCTTTTGATACTTTGGATCTTATATGATCCCCACAACAATCCTGTTGGAGAGGAAAGGGTAGGCATTTTTATCCTCATTTTGCTCAGTAAAATTATGATAACTAAAGATACAGTTAGTAAGTGATAGAACTAGAATTTGACTCTAGATCATATGACTTAAATTAGATTGTTATTTCCTACACACACACACACACACACACACACACACACACACACACACACACACATACACATATACACACACACATATATATATATGTATATATAATATATATATACATATCTACCTACTCACCTACATATGTATGTGTGTATATAATTTAAATACAGAGTTCAGACACTCTAAAGTCTTATGATACATCATCATGGCATGGACAGGGTTCTCTCAGAGGCTATGCCAGAGGAGTGCAAGCTCTGACTAATCCTTCTAGGCTTCAAAGACTTTTAATATCACTCTTTATATAGACTGTTTGTTGGTTGGCAGAGATATAGCATACCCAGGTTCAGCAAGGATCATCATCAAGTTGGTGGCAAGGCAATGGAATTTTTTTTCTCACAACAATTCTCCTAGACTATCGACTAGGGCACACAAGGATTGTGAATTTCCTTAGTGGAAGAAGAAACTACCTCCAGGAAATTGTGAATCATTAAAATATGAAAAAGATGTATACATATATATATATGTATATATATATATATATATGAAATTTATAGAGAGCAAGTCAGCATAAAACAAAATACAAATCTACACATATTATCTGGTTCCTCTAAACAATAAATATAGGAATGCATCAAGGATGCAGATATCCTTGGGGTATCATCAAGGAAGGTTTCATAGAAACAAAAAATCTTGAACAGGATTCTGAAGTATGGGTAGAATTTAGATAGTCAGAAGGGATATGGGAAGGATCTCAGATGAAATAAACATCTTATTTAATAGTATAAAGATAGGAATGAGTATGGTATGTCAGTCAATCAATGAATACTTATTCTTGTTCAGCCATGTCTGATTCATCATCAAACCCCATTTGGGGTTTTCTTGGAAAAGACACTGGAGTGGTTTGCTATATCTTTCTTCCTGTCAGTTTTACAGATGATGGAACAGAAGCAAAGAGGGTGAAATGACTTGCCTAGGCTCACCCAACTGATATCTGAAGCTGTATTTGAACTCAGGGAGATAAGACTTACTGATTCCAGACCTGGCACTCTATCCATTGTCACCTCCACCCCCACCCCCTCACCTCCCCTGCTTCAGTGAACACTTATTAAGCACCTACCATATGCCAAACATTGTGCTAAAGCATTATATGAATGGAGGATAATTTGGCTAAAACTGGGATTTAATTTTTATAAGAATTGGTTCTTGCTCTGCAACTTCTTAAAGAGTTATCTGGGATTACTGAAAGGTTAAGTCACTCATATCCAACTCTGAGTTAGATGTGGGACTTGAACCCAGGTCTTCCTGTCTCCCATGCCAGTTTACTGTTTTGTCTGTAGGAAAATCAGAAGACAATAGCAATAGAAGTAATCATTTCTTATTTACATTGATATAAAGTTTAAAATTATTTAATATAATTTTTTGAGCTTCATGCAAAACCTGTAAGAGAAATAGCCTAAGTGTTAATTTGCATAATAAGACACTGAGGTTCAGAGAAATAAAATGTCTGACCCAAGGTGACATAGCACTGAATGATGTTGCCTGGATCTAAATCCAGAGCTTCTGTCTCCAACTTTATAATATAAAGGTTCTTTATGTTGTGGGGTATTTTTTTGGTTATTATATGAGAGCTGTGTAATATAACTTTGAAAAGATAAGACAAAATAGAAAAGAGTCTTAAATTCTAACTTGAAGTACCTGTAATTCATTGAAAGGCAAAATATTTTTGCATATTAAGTAGGATTAATAAATTGATGAAAGTAGTGTTTTAGGGAGACCAGCTTCATAAATGTTTACATGATAGAACAGAAATGGGAAGCAACTGGAGGCAATCCTTTATATGTAGGCATACTGTACTTTCACATTTTTTTCTATTTAGGCTTGCTAAATGAAACATTTGTATCACAAATTCTGTCATGTTATTAATTTTTTCCAACTAGAATAATATCTTGTCAGTTGATAAGGATTTTGTTATTGTAACTTTAACTTAATACATTTTATACCATTTACTTTCCAATATAATTTTGTGTTTGTTCTTAAAGTACTGATTTATATTACTTCTATTCTATCATTTAAAATTTGAGACCTAAATTCAGCTATATAAATATGATAGGAATGTAAGTTCTTTTGGTAAGTAATGGTATGTACTTGGTAAGTAATAAATTTAAAGTAATAGTTTAATGGTTTTGGTTATAATTTCAATGGTTACAATAGTTGCTGCATGTTCATTTATACCTGTCAACAAGCATAGTCTTTTATGTTTATGATCATTTTTAATAGACTTTAATATACTATCCTGACCACTCTAGTTTATTATAATTATTCCTTCAGGCTTTACAAGACAATGTACCTTTCTCTGGCTAAAAAAAAAAATGAACTTAGCTTAATTTATATGACTTTGGCTAAGCTGGTTTCTGGCTATAACATTCTATGAAGGACAATAGTAAGACATCTGAATGATGCAAGAGGATGAGAAACTATATATGCTTGGGTTGATTACAGGATTTGAGAATACTTTGCATGGAGAAAAATAGGTAAAGATAAAAGTAATTTAAGACTGCTACATGGAAGAAGGAAAAGACTTGTGCTTGGTCCAAGAGGAAAACAATGCATAGACATTGCAAAGAAGCATATTTCTATTTCCTATAAGGAAAATCTTCCCAAAGTGAACTCCCCAAGTAGAATGGATTCTTCTAGGAGCTGTAGTTTGCATATTACTAAAAGTCAAGCAAAAATTAGCTGCCCAATTGTCAAGGATTCTGGGATAGAGATGGGGTAATTATTATTTAGGCAAAGATTGGGCTAAATAGTTTTTTAGGTCCTTTCCAGCCTAGAAATTATTCAATTATTACATATTATAATACCATAGCTTTTGTACCTACAACATATTAAAATTGCATAATATTTATTCTCAATATACTGTCAGATCATATATTTTTAATAAATTTCGCTTTATATACCAAACATTATCATCCAATTAACAAGGATTTTTGAACAGTTACAATGTGCTATGCTAAGCAATAAAGACAAAAATGTAACAATTTCTGCCCTCAAAGAGCTTACATTCTATTACATTATGATTGCTTTCAGAGTTCAGTTATAATGAAATTGGCCACTATAGAACTAATCCTGGAATTTAGTAGTCTTGGAGAAGGACAATGGTTTTGTGGAAGGAGTCCTGGATTTTGAGTCATTGTGCCAGACTTCAAATTATATCTTTTCTACTTGCTACTTGGATGAACTTGTACAATCCACTTAACTTTTCTAGTCTCAGTTTCTTTATTCATAAAATTAGGACACTGGACTAGATAATCTCTAAAGATACTTCCAGTTTTAAATATATCGATGACCCTGTGAAGCTATTGATGTTAAATCCTTCCTTTTCACATCTGTGATGGGAAAAATACTGCATCTTCTCTACATCCCATGGAAGTGAAACTAATTTTTTCTTTAAAATTTTTTGAAATTGTATTTGAAAAATTGTTAGGTTCAGTGAATTAAAACACAGGCCACAGATATAATTTCCTGGTTACCTTGGTACAAAAAACCTGAAAAGAGAAGCATTCCAATTCCTTAGCTTTTCCTGAGTGAGTCATTATTCATTTATACTTAATAAATGCCCTATCCTGATACTTTCCATCTATTTGAGGGTTGATTACCACCCTCCTTGGTCATTATAATAGATACATTTTTTTCCCTTTCTCTGACTTTCAATAACATTATTGTAAAATGGGCACCAATAATAGCATCTAATTCTTAGAGTTGTTAAAAAAATCAAATGACATAACATAGTTATACATTTTATAATTGTTGAAGCATTATGTAAATGATATTTATTATTATTAATCTGCAACTCACTTCTTAGAAACAACATTCATAGTCTTGAATTGTTAACTATCTTTATTTGTTATATAGACTATCTTCCAAATTATCTATCAACTCATTGAGATCAGGAACCACATCTGATTAATCTTTTATTTCTCTACCTCTGCACATAGCAGGTATTCAATAACTATTGGGTAGTTATTCAATAACACAAATGAATGTTAAGATTTTGAATTCATATTCATTCATTACCTTAAACTTGACTGTATTAAACCATTTTGATATTTTCTTCACATACAGATAACTTTCTGCTTTTCTTTAATTTTTGTGTGGTTAATCCCTCTCTATTACAAGAAGCCAAGATATGTGTATGTTTCCCTTGGCACTCAGTCTTCAATAATTTGATCTTCACTGAGAATGAATCTATCTGTCATATTATCTTGTTATCTATGAATGCCTCTTGAGTCAAAACCACAACATTTTCCACATGCTAAAGATGCTAAAATTATTCTAAGGTACTCCCTTCCCCAATTTTCCCTACATAAACTTACATTTCAGTGGAAGATATGAGGGACGCTCAGTTCCCAAGGAGAATAAAAAGTCTTTCCTTTATCTGATGTATTATCTCATGCATTTTAAGTCACTAAAGACTGTCAGTAAGTATTAAGGAAGGAAATCCTGCTAGGCATCCAAAAATAGGAGACCTTCAGAGTAAGAGGGGAATTACTCCAAAGTTAACATCTTTTTGTAATTGCATGTATGATAAAGTTTACTTCTAGATAAATACTTTGAAAATCAGTTGACTCAAAAAGTAGATGTGAGATTTTTCACAGAATAAGGGTAGCTTCTCTTTGTTGTAGTTTTTCAACTTTTGTTTGATAGCAAAGTACTCTCTGCTTTCTAAACATATACAAGGGTAATACCAATAATGAAACCCATTGTTTTTATAATAATTTTCAGTTTGTAGAATGCTTCCATATTCATCATTGCATAAAGATATTATGGTATCAGGTCAAGCTCACTTTATTCTTTGTTCCACGCTCCATCTTCCAAACTTCTCCCCATTGTAAGAAGCCTTCTTGCTCTGCTTTGTTTCTGACTTTAGTCCCTCTTTCTTAATTAAGGATGAGTCCCTGGCCTAGACACAGCAACTCTCTCCCCCTCTCCTTGCTCAATATCACACACTAAAAAATGACAGAGATGGCAGAGCCGGGACTTAAACCTGGGCTATGATCTTCCCAAATTCATTTTATTCTCTGCATTAAACTGTGGATATCCTTGTAGTTTTTGTTTCTCCAAAAATAGGGGACTGTATGAACATTCTTTCAAAGTCTAAAATGGTTTCCCTATCCCTTCTACTAGATCCACTATGTACTATATTAATATTTTAGAATGAAAATTGGAGGAATTAAAAGGGCTTACATTTTATAAAAATACAGCAAAGAGTTTACAAGAATGTTGGACAATTTGCCAGAATGCCTGCAAAGTTTATATTGTGTTTGTGTAGATGGTATTATCTTTTCTGACATTTTTAAAAACCAAAAATATGTTTTGTGTTTTGTTTTGTTGATATAGAAATAAGTAGCTACTCTTTATAAGGCTAGCATATCTAAAAACAGGTGCTTTACTAAGTAAATTCAAGTTCAGCTTGCAGTTTCTATTAGTTCATGTGTGAGCATGCATATATGCAAATATACCTATACACACAAATATATATAGTATATTTACACACACACACACACACACACACACACACACACACACACACACACACACATATATATATATATATATATATATATAAAATAGATGGATCACTTTCAATGGCTTCATATTCACTACTGATTACAATTAAAATTACTTAATCTGTTTTTTAAAGTGTTCCACCAACTACCTCATATCATGTTATAGTTGTCTTAGTTTTCCCATTCCAATAGATGAGCGAGAATTGGGGATATTTTTATATGACAAAGTTTGTGTGCTTATGGAAGAATCAGGCCAACGAAATGTGAGTGACATAAAAGTATAAAATTATGTAATATTATAGAATTACAGAATAAATGAAAGGACCCTCAGAGTCATCTAATCTAATTCATACATGACCAGAAATCCATAGAATTAGTGTAGATCTAGACTCTGTGCTTAGTTTGTATTATATTTTCTGAATCTGTAATCTTTTTCTTCCTGCTGGTCTTGTAGTCTGTTGGTCCGAGATGTCTGGCTTAGATATAAGTAAGCAATTTTTCCTCTCTTCATTAAAGTCCTAAAATTTTTCTCTTTCCAGGAAAAAATGTTTTTATTTTATTTGTCATTTTATTTTTTTCTCAGAAATATTTTTAATTACATATAAAGATAGTTTTCAACATTCATTTTTGCAAAATTTTGAGTTCACATTTTTTTCTCCCTTCCTCCTTCTCCACTTTCTAGCCCAAGACAGAAATCTGATATATGTTATAGGTGTGCAATAATTTTAAATATATTTCCATGTTTATGATGTTGTGAAAGAAAAAATCAGAATAAAAGGGAAAAAGACAAGAAAATAAAAAAATAAATAAATAAGATGAAAATAGAATGCTTCAATCTCAATCTGTATTCAACCTACATAGCTTTCCCTCTGGATGTTAATAGCATTTTCCATCCCAAGACTATTGGAACTATCTTGGATCACTGCATTGTTGTTACTGTGTGCAATGTTCTTGTGGTTCGGCTCATTCCACTTAGCTAAGTTCATATAAGTCTTTCCAGGCTTTTCTGAAATCAACCTGAGTTGAAATCAACAAGAAATCATCATTTCTTACAGAACAATAATATTCCATTGCATTCATATAAGATAATTTGTCCAACTATTTTCCAATTGATGAGCATCCACTCAATGTCAATTCCTTACCACTATAAAAAGAGCTGCTACAAACATTTTTGTACATGTGGGTCCTTTCCTATTTTTATGATCTCTTTGGGATATAGCTCCAGTAGTAGTCTTGCTGGATCAGTTTTATAGCCCTTTGGACATAAGGAAAACATATTTTTATTGAACCTTGTTATATGTACTCTATCTCTAGATGTACTCTATATTCTGTTCTTCTTCCTATATCTTAATTTGTAGTTTAAAAATACAAAAATGCAAATCTCATGTTCAGACATCTTTCTAGTGAGCTATTATTCATTTACTATTCTAAATAGTCATGTCTATCTCTTCATGACCTCACTTGGGATTTTGCTGGAAAAGATATTGGAATGGTTTATTTTCTTCTCCAGTCTAATCATATTTGAGAACTATAAAAAAATTATTTTTGTATATGTCATATCCATTTACTAAATCAGTGGTCTTCAAACTTTTTTGGTTAAAAACATATTTTTGAGTCTGAATTCTTTAAATATATCTATATCTTTCTGACCACTTTTCCATCTATCCATCCACCCACACATCTATCTATCTATCTATCTATCTATCTATCTATCTATCTATCTATTTATTTTTTTGGCCAGCTGGGTGACACAGTGGATAGAATGCTGGGTCTGATATCAGGAACATCTTCCTGAGTTCAATTTGTCCTCAAACACTTATTAGCTGTGTGATCCTGGGCAAATGACTTAACTCTGCTTCAGTTTTGTTTTCTGTAAATTGAACTGCAGAAAGAAATGGCACACAATTTCAGTATCCTTGCAAACAAAACCCCAAATTGTTACAAAGTATTGAGTACAACTGAAAATTGATTTAGTTATTTACAAATTATATACAGGTACTATTATACTTTCCAAAACATACAAAATAAATAATTTTAAAAGGTGAGATGAAATTAAATAAAATTTGACCCTAAAGTCAATAGAGAGCCACTGGATTTTGATGAATAGGAAAATAGCATGGCCAGACATTTTTAAAGAAAAATCACTTTGACCAATTTGTGAAGGATGGTTTGGATAGAGTAGAAAATTGAGTCAAGGGGATTAATTAGGAGGCTATCACAATGGCCTAGATGAGAGATGATGAGGGCCCAAATTAGGTTAGTGGCTGCATGAATAGAGATAAAGAGACAGATATGAGAGATGTTATGGAGATAGTTATGACAAAATTTGGAAACTGATTGGATATATTTTTAGAGTGTAAATGAAAAGTTAAGGGTAACATTGATTTTTCAAGCTTGGGTAACTGAGAAGAGAGATTAACCTAGGTGAAAAGTACGAAGTTTTGTTTTAGACATAGAATTTGAGTTATCAGATCTGGAACATCCAATAAATAGTGATATAGAACCGAAGTTCAAATTAGAGACATTGATAATAAAAATTGTAGGATCTAATGAAGTCATCAAAAGAGACTAAATATAGAACTTTAGCTAATAGCCGTCAAAGAGTGAGATATGAAAAGTCACCAAAGGAGACTGAAAGGGAATAGTAAAAACAGATAGGAAGAGTTTTGTCGGACAATACAAAAAGGACAAAGTAAATTGCCAGAAAGAGAGAATACTCTACAGAAAGAAATGTTGGAGAGAAGTAAAGAAGGATGAGGATTGAGAAAAGGCTATTCTAATTGGCAAAATGATTACTGGTAACTGAAGTATGCAGTTTCAGTTGAGTGAGTAAGGAGACTGAGAACCTGGGATACTAGAAGAATGGCCTTGGGGAAAATATAGATGTTTGAGAAGAGAGGGGAGAAAAAAAAGAGGGGAAATATTGGAGGAGACGGAGTCCATATGAAGGCAGTGAGAGAACTTATTAATAACTGGCTTGTATTATAGAGCTTTCTGCAGTGGCATATACATGCAGAAAGTTCAAGATAGTGGGAGAATTTTGCCAAAAGTTAATTTTGCTTGATGGTCAGATGAAGTTGTAAATACTCTGAGCAGCTTAGGTCAGGAACAGTAAAAGGTAGTGGTATGAGCAGAGATGGGAAGGAAGAGTTAGGGTACCCCACTTCAAAATATGTTGGAGACAAGTTCAAGTTTGACTATAAGGAAGAAGGAAGACTAGGATACTGACCATCTCCCTTATCTCTCATTGATTAATCGCATTCCTCTTGTCATTTCACCATTTCATTTTAGAGGCTACCATGATAGACCATATATTCCATAAGAACAGAAACTTCATATTATATATTTTTAAATTTGCTCCAGCATCTACCATACTAATCATTTAATAATAGTCAAATTTAATTTCTAAACAACAAACATACCCACCCACTTTTTAAAAATATTTAAAAATTTTCCACCACTGAATAATTAGTATGTTCCAACATAATGTAGCAAATACTTTCTATGTAAAAACATTGGTTAGGCACTGAGACTGCCTTCAAAAGACCTAGCAGAAGAGATTATATATAAATATAAAGAACTATAAAACAAAGTAGAGTGAAAAGTGCATAAGGCACAAAATTCTTTTTTTTTATTAATTTTTATAATTATAACATTTTTTGACAGTACATATGCATAGGTAATTTTTTTTTACAACATTATCCCTTGTACTCCCTTCTGTTCCGAATTTTTCCCCTCCTTCCCTCCACCCCTTCCCCTAAATGGCAGGCATTCTCATACATATTAAATGTCTTATAGTATAACCTAGGTACAATATATATGTGCAGAACCGAATTTTGTTGTTGTTTTTGCAAAGGAAGAATTGTATTTGGAAGGTAAAAATAATCTGGGAAGAAAAACAAAAACAAAAAAAAAAATACTCACAGTTTACACTCATTTCCCAGTGTTCCTTCTCTGGGTGTAGTTATTTATGTCCATCATTGATCAATTGGAATTGGATTAGCTCTTCTCTATGTTGAAGATATCCACTTCCATCAGAATACATCCTCATATAGTATCATTGTTGAAGTGTATAATGAGCTCCTAGTTCTACTCGTTTCACTCAGCATCAGTTGATGTCTCTCCAAGCCTCTCTGTATTCCTCCTATTGGTCATTTCTTACAGAACAATAATATTCCATAACATTCATATACCATAATTTACCCAACCATTCTCTAATTGATGGGCATCCATTCATTTTCCAGTTTCTAGCCACTACAAAAAGGGCTGCCACAAACATTTTGGCACATACAGATCCCTTTCCCCTCTTTAGTATTTCCTTGGGATATAAGCCCAGTAGTAACATTGCTGGATCAAAGGGTATGCACAATTTGATAACTTTTTGGCCATAATTCCAGATTGCTCTCCAGAATGGTTGGATTCTTTCACAACTTCACCAACAATGCATTAGTGTCCCAGTTTTTCCACAGCCCCTCCAACATTCATCATTATTTGTTCCTGTCATCTTAGCCAATCTGACAGGTGTGTAATGATATCTCAGAGTTGTCTTAATTTGCATTTCTCAGCACAAAATTCTATAGGAAGTCTAAGGAAAGAGATATCACTTCCCAGTATGGAGATCATTGAAGAAGTCTCTTATTTGTATAATAGAAAGGAGGCCAGTGTCATTGAATTAGAGACAGATCATGGAGGAAAGAAAAGTATAAGAAGACTGGAAAGGTAGAAGGGAGCTGGGTCATGAAGGACTTTAAACATTGAACAGAGCTTTTCATATTTAATGCTGGAGGTGATATGGAATTATTGCAGCTTATTAATTGTGTGTGTATATGTGAGAGAGAGGAAGGGAGGGAGGAAGAGAGAGAGAGGAAGAGAAACAGAAAGAGAGAGAGAGAGAGAGAGAGAGAGAGAGAGAGAGAGAGAGAGAGAGAGAGAGAGAGAGAGAGAGAGAGAGAGAGAGAGAGAGAGAGAGAGAGAGAGAGAGAGAGAGAGAGAGAGAGAGAGAGAGAGAGAGAGAGAGAGAGAGAGAGAGAGAGATGGCTAAACCTGTATTTTAGGATTGGAATAGAAAGAGGCTTAAGGAAGGTAAACCCACTCTGGTGCAGAGAGGTCAAGGTTAATGAGGATAGAAAAAAGATCACTGAATTTGGCAACTAAGATATCACTGGTAACTTTTGGAAACCTAGTTCTTCTGATTTCAAATCAAGTCATTGTTCCATCACAGATTTTTAGGGTTTTTTTAAATATTAGAATGGGAATGTGCAGGTAATAGTTACACATGCAAAATTTTTGTCAAACAAGCTGAATGAGATAGGACGAGTGATTTAAGTCCTATGTATTCTATAATCTAGTAAAATAAACGATAAACTATTGAAACCTGGATTAGACTATGGAAGTTCTATTTGTGTCAGATAGTTAACGTTCACTGTTTGACAAAATTTGTCTTTGTGATATAACTCATATTAAAAAAAATTTTTGATTTGGTAAAACAAAATGTAGTTATGAAGGCCACTCCCTAAAAAAATCTTTTACATGAATTTTTTTTAGTTATAAAAATGAGATCACATACATAATTTTTTTCAATGACCTACTAAGTAATGATGCCAAGAAAGGTATAAAATAGGACTAACAAACTTATCTGAGAGGGTTTCCAGTGTCGTATAAAGAGGCTAAGGGAAAATGAAGGGCTTCTTTGATGTCAAATTTTTCTAATTGCTTCTTTTTGTTGATTTTGTATTAATTACATTGAATTCCAAAACATTATAAGCCCTCTTCAGTACAGTCTGTTATAATATAACTTAATCCTCTCAGTATTGGAAACTTTAGCCTAGGAACCCAATGTCCCAATTGGTGAGATAACCAAGAGGAAGACAAGTGGTGCACTCTAGCTGGTTGCTCCAGATCCTCGGTATATGGTATAGCCCTAATCATCTTCTTGCTTTCCATTCTGTCATTCTATATGTGTTTTTCCTTTACCTCCTTATATCTTTCCATCTCTGAATACAGTAATTATATTAATGCTATCATAGCACCCAGAATGATGCTGTCAATTAATGCTTATATAGCTCCATTCATCATCTCTAAGCTTATTCAAATCTAAGTACCTTTGACTGGTCACCACTCCCTTAAATGTAAACTCTTCCTCTACTACAGATTAGTTCCTTTTGGTCAGGTATAGTCTTGCTCTTGTATTTGTATCCCCAGTGCACAGGAAAGTATTTGACACATAGCAAATGTTTAATTATGCTTTTCATTTATTTATCCTTTCAGAAATATGTTATAAAATTATATATCAAAGAAATGAAAAGTGGTATTTATAAAAGTATATTTCCTGCCACTTGGTTGGATAGGCAGCCCACTGAGTTATACTAAACAAGTGTTGGAAAGAACATTAAGCTAGATGTGCTAGAATTTAGAAGCATTCTCTTAAAGATCGATTATGGCAAAAAAAAGCACTATGTGTCAAGCAGTGTTCTAAGCACACTAAAAAAAAAAAAAAAAGGTGAGACAATTCCTGATTTCAAGAAGCTAACATAAATTGAAGAAGACAATTCATAAAATAACATTCAGATGCAGGAAAATTGGAAAGATCCAAAAGTCATTGCTATGGGAACTCCTTCCAGATGTTGTTGCTTGTCCTTTATTCTCAAAGACAACCATGACATCAGGAAGGTAATGACAGGACATGCAAGTAAATTGGACTTAACTGAGGGATCCAGTGATGCATATCACAAGCCATCCATGCTTCAGGTGTGACTTTTATCCATGAGTTTCTTCATAAAGGTTCTACTCCAAATGATGGACATTGTCCTCTAGATCTCTTAACATTTCAGGGATGTTAATGGAAGACATAGGCAGTCTACCAGTTATCCTTCATTCTCACCATATAATCAATTTATACTTTCTAGCTAGATATCTCATTGAGGATATTCTTTGGCATAAGAGTAGGATATAATGCTATGATAAACAAGTTATGAGAATGTGCATTATAGATTTTGTAAAGAGTTGTCATGCCAGGATCAACTACTGGATCAAATGCTTCTACAGGAAATTAGCTATGTAGTCATGAATAAGTCACTTAACCTTTCAATATTCCAGAGTTCTGTCTAAGACAGTGTTAATAGATGGATTAATGACCTATATTAGCAGATGGAGTTTTCACATTAGAAAATCCCAACACAGTTTGAGAAACTCTCTTTCTCCCACAAAACATATACATTCAATTTGTGAAAATATGTAGACTGACCTATGAGGATGGTCCTTGATAGTTCACAAAAATATGCATATATATTTTCTGCCTAATTTCAGACTGTATAAATAATTCATCAGTTTGTGTGATGACCAAAAAAAAATCTTTAATTGTTTGTGGAGTTAAAAGAACCAATGAATCAAGATTTGATGAACTGGAACTGAATGTGTATTTGAAAGGAATAGCCCACCCTTCATTATGTTTTTCTACCTATTCTTTTTTTTTTTTTTTCTACCTATTCTTTATAAAATGGCAGGACTATTCTGAACTGTCCCTGAGATCAGGATGGGGAAATGGTGGCCTCCCTATTTCCCACATAACTATAAATATTTGGATCTCTTTGTATATTGTGCTTGTGTTTGTTCTTATATTAGGCTAAGGAATATTCTGAGATAGACATGACTAGTCTTCATCTTTGTGAGTTTGGAAGATAAGGGTAGATAGCTTTTTGAAAAAATTTAATCAAGAAAAAAAATAATGCTATAGGATGATAGCTTGGGAGGATAGAAGGATTGAGCAATTGAGGAAACTTGATTTGGAAGGTCTTAATTTTAATGAAATAAGAGATAGTTACCTTCAGAGAATGATGGGTCCTAGTGAATTAGCAACCTTAAGGAAAGGGTTAGGAATGAACCACTATAAATAATGTACTAAGACAGTATTGTAGAAAGAATACTGGCTCACAGTCAGAGGACCTGAGCCACTTATTACTTGCATGACTTACAAAAAGTCACTTACATTACTAGATTTCAACTTCCTCACCTCTAAAATTAAAGGGTTTTACTAAATCAGGGTTCTGAACCTGTTTAGTGTATGTAATGAATTCCTTTATCTGATGAAGCCTATGGACTTCTTGAAAAATATTTTTAAATGAATAAGATGTATAATATTACAAAGGGATAAAAATCAATTATATTGAGATATAGTTATCAAAATATTTATAAAAACAAGTTCACAGATCTTAAGAATACTTGTACTATATATATATATATATATATATATATATATATATATATATATATATATATATATAAAAGGTCCCATTCAAGCTCTAAAATGTATGATCTATATATTAATAGAATATGAATAAAAGATTTCCAGATAACACACAGTCCATAGAAGTCTGACAACATGAATTTTCTAATGAATATATGGAAAGTTGCTATGGTTATATGACTTTCTCTTTGCCTTCTTTAAAAGTTTTATTGATGTCTTTTTTTTTTTACATTACTGTCATTTGTTGATGACTATCACTTCTCTGCACCCTATAAAAATTCAATTAATCAAAATTAATGGACACATTGATCATGTCTGATGTTTGCATTATTTTTCATCTGTATATATTCCACAGAGAAATGGGAAACATGGCTCAATATTAGTCCTCTGAAGTCAAATCAAGTCAAGAATCATTTATCCTACCTACTATATGCAAGCTCCTGTGTTAAACTCTTGGATTGCAAAGAATGAGGAGGGAAAATAAGCCTGTGTTCAAGAAGGTTACAACCTAACAAGGGATATTGCACACAAACAACTAAGGAAGATAAATATATGTATCTATATATGTATGTGGAGACAGATAGGTGGCTCAGTAGATATAGGTCTGGAGTCAGGAAGATCTGAGATCAAATCTGGCTTCAGACACTCAGTAGCTGCATGACTGGGCTAATCACTTAGCTTCTGGTTTGCCTTAATTCACTGGAGAAGGAAATGGCAAATCACTCCCTTACTTTTGCCAAGAAAACTTCATAGATTATGTTGGTATATTATGGCCCATAGGATCACAAAGAATTGACTATGACTGAGAACACATACATGTAAGTATACATACATACATATACATATATATATATATACACATACATATATATATATATATATATCAGTAAAAATAGTCCTTGTCCTGAAGGCTAGGGCGGGGGGGGAGGGAGATGTATGAGGAGAAGCAATTGTATTTTTAAATTTTATTTTTTTTAACATTAATTTTATAAAAATGTGAATTTGAAATATCTCCTTTCCTCCAACTCCTCCTCCATCCATCGTGAAGGCAAAAAATATGATGTTAATTATAGATGTAAAAACATGCAAAACATTTCCATGGCAGCTATGTTGCAAAAAAAAAGAAAAATTAATAAATGAAAAAATTATGCTTCAATATATATTCAGACTTTACCAGTTTTTTCTGTAGAGGTGGATAGCATTTTTCATCATAAGTCTTCTGTAGTTATCTTGGATCATTATATTGATCAAAGTAGCTAAGTCATTCACAGTTGATCACTGTACAATACTACTATTACTCTGTACAATGTTCTTCTGATTCTCTTCATTTCACTTTGCATCAGTTTTTTCCAGATTTTTCTGAAGCCATCCTGCTCATCATGTCTTATAGTATAACTGTATTCCATCACATATTATATACCACAACTTGTTCAGTCATTTCCCAATTGATAGGCATTCCTCTGCTTCCAGTTCTTTTCCACCACAAAAAAGAGCTATTAGAAATATTTTTGTACTTCTAGGTTCTTTTCTTTTTTCACTATAAACTATATACCTTTTGGGCATAGTTCTACACTGCTCTTCAGAATGGTTAGATAAACTTATAATTGCAGCAACAGTGCATTAGTGTCCCAATTTTTTCACACCTTTTCCAACATTTGTCATTTTCTTTTTCTGTCACATTAGCCAATCTAATAGACATGAGATAGCACCTCAGAGTTGTCTTAATTTGCATTTCTGTAATCAATAGTGATTTAGTGCATTTTTCCCCCAAATGACTTATAGGTAGCTTTGATTTTTTTTCTTCAGAAAATTGCCTGAAATTTGACCATTTATTAACTGGGGAATGACTTGTAATAAAAAAAATTGCTCAGTTCTATATTTAAGAAATGAGATTCTTGTCAGAGAAACTTGCTTTAAAATGTACCATCTCTCTCCCTTCCCCTCCCCCTTCCTGCTATCTCAATCTTGGCTGCATTGGTTTTGTTTGTACAAAACTTTTTAATTCCATATAATTTTCAATTATCTCTTGTTTGGTTATAAATTCTTCCCTTAACCATGATCTCCTAATTTGCTTAGATCATCTTTTTTTTTTTTTGGAGGCTGGGGTTAAATGACTTGCCCAGGGTCACACAGCTAGGAAGTTAGGAAGTGTTAAGTGTTTGAGACAAGATTTGAACTCGGGTCCTCCTGAATTCAAGGCTGGTGCTCTATCCACTGTGCAACCTAGCTGCCCCTGCTTATATCATCTTTACATATAATTCTTGTATCCTTTTTTGACATTGTCTTGTTATACAATATGAGCTGTTAGTCTATACCTAGTTCCTACCAAATGGGAAAAGTAACAGCATTAAGGGGGTCTGGAAAGATGAGATTTTAACTGAAATTTGAATAAATTAAAGGAAACCAGGAGATGGAGTCTGAGAGAAAAAATCATAGGCTTCAGGGGCTACCAGTGAAAATTTATTGAAGTTGGGAGATGAAGAGTCATGCAAAAAACAGTAAAAAGGCATGGATCAGGATACATCTAAAGGAGTAAGAAGTATTAACACTAGAAAGTTAGGGTGAGGCCAGGTTATGAAGGGCCTATATTGTGGCAAATAGTTTCCCATAGAATTTTCAATATTTTAATCTTTGCCAACATGATAGTTTTAATATGAAACCTTAGACTTGTTTTAATTTGGATTCTTCTTCTTTATTTATATTTTTGGAGCATTGCTTCACCTTTATTAATATCTCACATTTTTCATTTTAAAAACTATACCTTTTTGATCACAACAGGGGTATATATATATATATATATATATATATATATATATATATATATATATATATATATATATATATATGTATGTATATATGTACTTTTGTTCTTATATATTTGTGCTAATTCCTTTTATATTTTATATAGATAGAAATTATTTTTAAGGGATACTAGCTGCAAAGATTTTTCCTTTTTTTATTCTAACTGCTTTGATTTTGTTCCTGTAACATATTTTAAATATTATATAAATACAGTGATATGTTTTTTTCCAACTTTAGCCTTTACTTATTAATTCTTTCCCTACCAATAGCTTTGTATAGCTTCTATTTTCATTTGTTTTTTGCAAAGTACTTTTGTATATTATGTATTTATCTATATGGAGCTTATAGTAATATATAGTGTAAGATGCTGGTCTAAAATAGATTTTTGCCAGATATCCTTTCAGTTTTCCCTATAGTTCTTGTCAAATATGTAGTCTTTATCTCAAAATATTTATCTTCTAGGCTTTCTTTAATATTAGTCTATGTAGTTTATGATTTCTGAGCCTTGTTGATAATATGAATTCATTCTGGTTGCAGAGATAGGTAAATCAGGAGGGCCTGGATGAGATAAGAGGTTAAGGATAGTCAGAAAGACTGGAAAGTATAATAAGAATATAGTAGGACTGAAGAGGGACAGCTAGGTGGCATAGTGGATAGAGTACTAATTTTGGAATCAGGAAGATTCATCTTCCTGAGTTAGAATTTGGCCTCAGACACTAGTGGTATGAATCTAGGTAAATCCCTTAATCCTGTTTGCATCAGCTAGAGAAAAAAACAGCAAACCACTTCTATATCTTTGTCAAGAAAACCCTAAATGGAATCATGAAAAGTCAGATACAATTGAAAATAAATGAACAACAATAATAACATCAAGACTAAAGAACAACTCCAGAAAGAGTGGGAGAGGTTAAATAACAAGAGATAAGAGTAGAGAATTTCAGCAGAGATGAAAGTACTTCAAAATAACTGGGCAACAATTATTAGTATTTGTGGCTTAAGATGAGAATTGAATCTTAGGCAGCATTTTTGTGAGTAGAATATCTAGCTCACTATCTTCTTTATTAATAAGACTACATCTTGAATATTGTATTCAATTGATGAGTACTGTGTGTTAATAATGACAATGACTGACTAGAAAACACTCAGAGGAAAGTAATCAGGATACTGAGAAATTTGGAAACCAAGAGGGACAAGAAATAGTTGAAGAATTTGAGTGTATTTGGTCTCCTCTTAGAAGACCAAAGTGAAACACAATTCCTATCTTTAAATATGTAAATGTCTCTCACATAGAAGATGATTGTCCAAAATGGCATTTAGTAATTTAGTAGTAAGCTTTTAATGCAGAGTTTAGGGCAAATGTTGTTGATGACTTGGAAGAAATGGCACAGAAGGAATTTCTCAATTTGACAGAAAGTTGTACCTGATGATATCCAAACTGCTTTCTATCTATAAGAATCAATGATGCTTATAGAAATGAACAACTAACAGATAATTAACTAACTAGAAAGGATGCAAGGGTGAACAACTAGGATATTGATAAATACAGTAACCATCTTATGTGAGAAATTATGCACTAGTTTTAAAGTTCACACTTGTAACAGCTATAATTGGTGGTCATCTTGGAAAAGGACACAGCATAACATATACCCTGAAAGTTCCTACTACTGTTTATGTTTCCTATTTTTTCCAAAGGGCTGGGGCGGGGTAGAAAGAAAGAAGAGAATTTAGAACTAAAAATTTTTTTAACGAATATCAAAATTTTAAATGAAAAATGTTTAATAAAAATATATATTTAAAATATACCTTGAAATAAAGGATGAATAGAACTAAGCTTATTCTTACTCAGTTAAGTCAATAAAGCTGCCCATGATCCTAAAAATATTTCTTGGGTCATTGTATGAGACATTAGCTTTAAAACCTTGGAAATTCCAGATGTAAGTTACCATGGAAATGACTTCTTTCTGTGCCTGTTCCTGGTTGACTCATCATAGGTACTTATAGAAAGGGGCACACTTCAGGGTGGGGTGGAATGAATTATATAATATTTGGTTTCCCTCCAAATCTAAGACTGTGCTCTTTAATAAAGTCTTTTTTTTTTTTTTTTTAAACCTGACTGGCCTCTAGCATCAAGGGGATGCTAATCTGCTAAACTGCTCCTGAATATAAATAATTAGCATAGGCAAATATTCTCTCCTACAAAGCTCTTTACAGACTTCTTCCTGCTTATAAATATTACTTCCATACACCCTAATGTTTCAATTTTCAATGTTCTATAATATTGTTTTTACCTGTTACTATCTGGTACTTACTGATGGGTCCAGAAAGCAAAATCAGAAGCAACAGGTATCTCTGCAATTTAGGATAAATTTAGGATTGAAGTGAGAAAAAAGCTTCCTAACAATTAGAAGTATTCAAAAAGTTTAATGGGATGATTTAGGAAGTTTGAGGCTCTTTTGCAGTGAATGTCTTTAAGCAAAGACTTAATACCGTGCTCTTCTACTGAAGAAATTCATTTACTTATGTTTTTGATAATAAAGAAAGGCAGTATAGGGTAAAGGATAGAGACCTTACTTTAGAGTCAGCAAGATGTGGGCTGAAGTTCTGCCTCAGACATATATTGGTAATATGATCCTGAACAAATCATTTAACTTTACAATGTTCTAGGCAATTATCCAAGACCATAGACACCTCTATTATAAGGACCATAAGTTGCAGAGAAAGTACTGACATGTATTGATAGACAAAATTTCCAGAGATGAGATACCCTATGTCTACCAAGGAAATCTAAGTTACAGTTACTATCCCATGACAAGTATAATATAACTGCTATACTTGAAAGCTGAGAGACCGAATATCTGGTCCTGGATCTGCCCCTAATTAGTTATGTTGTGGTCAGGTCATTTAACCTTTCTGGATTTCAGTTTCTTCACTGCAAAGTAAAGGGGTTGAATTTAGATGAGCTCTGGTGTCTCATCTAGCTTTGAGGTCCTATAATTGAGGTCTTCAATATTGAAGTTCTCAATATTATTGGGTTATATGCCCCTTATATTAGTCTACCTATAGGGACTATTATTTGAAAAAGAGTGTTGATTACCTAGAAGTTCCAGAAGAAAGTCAAAAGTAGGAAAGAAGTATCGCTTCTTGTTAGCAATGACATGGCCAGAGAATCACAACACCCTTGGCAACAAAATCAGACCAACTTCATTGTAAAACTTGTTCTTTAAGAGGAAATTTGTCATCTTAGATAGCACCTATGCTGATAAACATTTTTAATGTATGTCTGGTATGAAGACAAGTGTATACTGAAATTAAAAGTTATGTATGATAAGCTATGATATTGTTTGGAGAGGTGGAAGCTACAAAAATTATTCTAACTTTCTGATTGACCTAGATATATATGCTAGATCCCAAGCATTGTATATTCTCCCATATTCTGGGTTGCTACAGTTTCTAGGCCATTAGATGTAACACATTTATAGAGTCTACAATGATTATGGGGCAGAAAATCGTCCACTTATACTGAATTATATGTTATTCCTCACACATGGCTAGCTAGCTCCCATTTCTATGTTTTTGCACTACCTGCCATATTCTTGCAATGCTCTCTCTTCTTGCTTCAGCCTCTTAGAATCCTTGACAGGCTTTCTTCAAGAGTCATCTCAAATATCACCTACTTCAGTATATATCCATCTATTCTATAAATATCTATTATATTCTCAGTTGTCTTCCCCATTAGAATGTAAGCTCCTTGTGGAAATGAATGGTTTTTGTCTTTCCTTGTATCCCTGGTGTTTGATAGAGAGTAAATGCTTAATAAATTCTGGTTGACTAATTGACTTAGGCTTGGTTATCCTTCATGTGAAAGTGTGATTGGGATTCTACATTGACATGTTCCTCAGCAGATCACTCCACTGTCAGTGATGTTACTAAAATCTGGAGTTGGAGATAACCATTAGAGAACTCCAATGAATGAATACTTGTGTGACATATGTTCCAAAAATCTCATGAAAATATGGGAGAATGGAATGAATCAAAGGCCAATATCACTTTTAGGTAATTAGTTCATCAGTTTGATAAGCTGATGGACTGGAGATGAGAAGGTTTCCACTAGTGGCTTCAACCAATATCAAATATTTATTTCACAGATGTGCCAACATGAGTCACAGTGATTTGGTTTAGGAGATTGACATAAGTGCCCAAATAAAGAAAGGCCAGTATTCCCACTTGCCTTTGCAAGGAAGTAAAATATCACCAATAAATGAAAGTACACCATGATATCCAACATTTCAAATGCAAGAGCAAAGGTCTCTAGACTCCTGTCTGGATTCATAGAACCTTTCTTTGGGGAAGCATGGGAATTTACAACCTCCTAATTTTTTTTTAGGCCAGAGACATAAATAACACTTTCTACATATGGAATACAACATAAAATATAGTATTAAATCAACCTAAGGCAAATTTAGTTAGACCTAGGACACAGGAAGGGCACTTTTGAAAAGGTAGAGAGTGTTGAAGAGGAAGTTTCACTTGAGATGAGTATAGTAGCCGTAGGAGAGTGAAAGAAGTTTCTTTTAATTAATTATTCTTGCTGAGTTATATTCACTTGTTTATACCTCATTAAAAACTTGTAAGTTCTATTGGCACCCACAAAATTTTGGCATCCTAAAACAAACTCCCATTATGTCTCTATTTTGGTAACCCAGATAAGTAATCAATAAATTAGTAGTACCTAACCTTTCCTGTCTATAATCCAAATGTGTGTATATATTTTTATTGTGTGTATGTATGCATATATGTATGTATACAAATATGTACATGCATGTATGCATATATATACACTTTAATATGCATGTGTATATGTATATATGATACTTTATGTAATGTATATATGTATATACATTATATATAGGTATCTTAAGTGTTTACATGTATATATACAGATATACATGTATACACACATATATACATGCATACAGACACACATATATCTGAGTGTATATGTGTATGTGTCTGTTCCTTCACTGAAGTCAATAGAGATCTCTGAGCCCCTAATTGCATGGGCTTAGTTGTTATTAGGGATATGACAGTAAAGGGTAATCTTTTGGTCCTTGACACCAGGGATAGTCAAGGGTATCAAGCACATGTTGTGCCTTGAATTCAACTTCCTTTTAGTCTTTAAGAAGAGCTTATTTAGTTATGGCAAGGAGGGCAGTACCTCCCTTGGGGCTAGTTCATCTGTCATGAGATCAACAAGCTCCTCAAGGTAGCTGGTGGTACAATGGCTAGAGAGCTGAGCCTAGAGTGAGGAATACCTAAGTTTAAATCTAACTTCAGATATTTACTAGGTATGTGACCCTGAATAAGTCCCTTAACCATTGTCTGCCTCAGTTTCTTCAGCTATGAAATGGTTATACTTGTCTCACAGGGTGGTTGATGTAAAGATCAAAAGAGATTATATTTGTATAAAGTACTTAACTGTGTACAATGTATGGTGACTGGCATATAGTAAGCACTTTATACACATACATGTTTCTTTCTCTCTTCCTTTCTTCCTTCCTCCTTCCCTCTCTCCTTCCTTCCTTCTCTCCCTCCTTTCCTTCCTTCTTTCCTTCCTTGCCCTTCCTCCCTTCCTTCCTTCTTTTCTTTCTCCCTCCCTCCCTCCCTTCCTTACTCCCTCCCCTTCTTTCTTTCTTTTCTTTCTTTCTTTCTTTCTTTCTTTCTTTCTTTCTTTCTTTCTTTCTTTCTTTCTTTCTTTCTTTCTTTCTTTCTTTCTTTCTTTCTTTCTTTCTTTCTTTCTTTCTTTCTTTCTTTCTTTCTTTCTTTCTTTCTTTCTTTCTTTCTTTCTTTCTTTCTTTCTTTCTTTCTTTCTTTCTTTCTTTCTTTCTTTCTTTCTTTCTTCTTCTTCTCTTCTCTTCTCTTCTCTTCTCTTCTCTTCTCTTCTCTTCTCTTCTCTTCTCTTCTCTTCTCTTCTCTTCTCTTCTCTTCTCTTCTCTTCTCTTCTCTTCTCTTCTTTTCTTTTCTTTATTCTCTTTCCCTTCCCTCTGCTCCCTCATTGAATTGATCCATAAGGGTGATTTTCTTCCAATAGAAGGCATGTCAAAACCTTGGAGGTATCAATATACCTTATGACTTGAAGAGGTTTCTGGTGTATCTACTGGATCTTCTGTGGTATAGGAAAAAGAGAACTTGGATAAGAGGAAATCTGGGACTGAGTCCTAATTCTGGCACTTAATAGCTGTGTAATATTGAATAAGCATCTTTGCACTTCAGTTGGCTCACTTTTAAATGAGACAAATAATACTTGCATTAACTTCCTTGTGCAATAGTTAAATAATTAGGATCAAATGAGTAAGTGCACATAACAAAGTTTATAAATCACAAAAGTGTCAAATAATGTCAGTTCTAAGTATGAGTTAATTGTTGTTAAGAAGTGTCCTCCTTCCTCTCACTGAGAGTTACCCATTCCTGAGTCACCATTAAAACACCTAGGGGAAGGCAAAAGTGTGGTCTGAGCTAGCTGAGTCAGCCACTGTGAAAATAGTAGTTTGAAGCTGAATGGGCATCTTCCTTAGTCTGAGGGTTTGAGGTAGTGTCTAAGAAGTCTGTGCAGAGGAATGTCAGGGAGGCAGGATAGATGGTCTGTTGGAGGAGGAAGGGAACAGCTACTCTCAATAGCTTTAATGAAAGCACCAGCTTCTTTCTGATTCTGTGGTTGCCTTCAGGCTATAGACAAAATCAGGGAGAACTGGAAATTTTTGATTTGGTGCTTTCTAAACTGGCCCCTATATTTTAACTGATTGCTTTGATTGGGGTGTGTGGATGGAGTGAGAAGTAGGGAGTAAGATCCAAAGAGCCAGATGAGATTACTTGTGGATCTGGTGGACAGGAAAGGCAGATTGGTATGTCTAGCATTTTGGGTAGCTTTCCTTGTGTGTCTGTGTTCTCTAGTTGTACGTGTCCCTAGTTAAGGTTTTATATAGTGTGCTTTACTGTGTGATACCTGAAGTTTGGCATATTGAAAATGCTGGAGAATTGTAATGATAATGAGTATATTATAAAGGTCATCAATAAGATGAGTTGTTTCTTCTCTTGGGGGTATCTGTACTTTTCAAAAGTCATAAGCCCCTTGTTGTTAAGATCATGTGACCCTGATGAATAGATTTATATAGTAGACATAGGTCTATCATTAGAGTAGTCAGAAGAGGCTCATGTCTATAAAAAACTTTAAAGTTTGGAGCAGCTAGGTAACACAGTGGATAGAGCACCGGCCCTGAAGTCAAGAGGACCTGAGTTCAAATCTGGCCTCAGACACTTAACACTTCCTAGCTGTGTGACTCTGGGCAAGTCACTTAACCCCGATTTCATTAGTGAAAAACAAAAACAAAACAAAACCTTTAAAGTTGGCCGAGGATTTTCTCTTAATCCAGTGCCATTGAGGCCTAATGATCGTTTTTTTACTACTTGAGCAGCCCTGGGTTTGAAGAGACATTGATGGATTCTGAACAGCCTCTTATACTATATATCTGCTTTTTCTCTAGATGACATCTCCACATAGAGGGTATTACTTATAAAAATATCTAAATGTTCCATGTGCTCAAGCCTGGGGTCTCCAACCTCTTCTTAACCTCATTGCTATTATTCTCTGAGATCTAGTTAAAGGGATCCTAATATGGATATATGTAGATATCATGGCAGAGAGAGAATGAACCATTGATGTGTAAAGTTCTGAAGATACATTGGTGGATAAGAAAAAAAGGAGAGTCATGAAAATACTATGTTTTTCTGAATGTTTCTGACATTCAATGTAGACACCACCATTGCAACCGAAATTGCTTGTGTTATGTATAATTTTCTGAAAACCAAAATAACAGTTAATTCCTTCTGCAATCAAGAGATAAAAATATTGGTTTCAAATAACTTTTTGCTTTCTCTTGCTACATATATAGACATACAGACATATACAGACACACATGTATATGTGCATAGACACACATATATAGGCATATACACAATACATATATGTTGTTCCACACAACATAATGGCAATCAAATGGTTTGTTATTAAGAAATCTCTCCATTACTGCATGTTGTACCATTTTCTTAGCCAGGGATTTGATCTTATTGAGCTGGCCACTAATTTGATTGGTCAGACATTCCTCAGTACATTACAAGTAGCTTTCTTCCTTTTGTATTATACTTTTTATTCTTCTTATAAACATTTCTTTAGGAGATGGACTGGCAAACCTGATGTAGGGAATGAAGATGGGGGGGAGAGGAACAGCATAATTAAGGGCATAATATCAACTAACTGTATAAGTTACAAAATGGTGGCCTGTCATAATTAAAGATATGTAGAGGCTTCTTAGAAACTACAAGAGTGACTGGCAGGATTCATGGCTTTCTCTTAAAATTGAAGAAGCTTTGATAGTGGTACTTTCATCTCTACTCATAGCATTTCTGAGTCTTGTGATACTAGTATTCCCAATCTCTGAGTGGTTACCCATTTTTCCATTTATGGACACTTGGAAGGAGGGTCTGGAGACAAAACCCATTCTGAGTCTCATTGCTTCTCTCTCTTCTGCTTGAACCATCAGTTGTGAGTTGGGGTTGGGTGGGGGTAGGGAAAACCCTTTTCTGCTGAATGGAAGTCTTTTAAAGTCCTCAGGCCTGAAAGGCAGGGAGCCCAAATCCAAGATTACCTTGTTTTTTGGAGTGTATCACTGGCTATTGTCCCTATCAAACAAAGCCCTTTCATCAGAGGGTCTTTAAAACACTTTTTTTTTCTCTTTTATTTTGCTTTGAAATAAGCTGGGCAACAATTAATTTCAGAGAGAGAGAAAGATAATTCAACAAGGATCTATTACTACTCTCAGCTTCTATTGCTGTAATGAAAATCTATTTCCTTTCCCTTTTGTGTCCCATATAATTTAATGCCCATTTTATTAATGGTCTGAAATAATTACGGGAACCCTTTGTGTTTCTCAAGTATGTTTCATTTAATTGTGCAATAAATGCCTAATCTCTTCCTCCATCTGAAGCTATTATGGCGTTAAAATTAACAATTATGCAGCAATGCGCCCGGGTCCATAGAAATCACTCTAGATAACTAGACATATATAAATCATTCATGAGAACAATTTCTGAAAAGAGACGAAGGGAAAAAAAAAATGTGTTGAAAATGACATTGGGAAGCCAAGGGCCCAGCCTGTAAGAAGATAGTAACACCTTAAAAAAAAATCTTTTTTTCTTTCCTTTTTTTTTTGTTATTATTATTTTATTAATTGTGTATGTGGCATAGCCTCCACCCTCACCCCCCCTACTTCTATTAGCCTGACAGATATTTTCAGAATTAATTAACTGTTAGCTCTGAGGATAAATTGTTCATTATCAATTTTCCCCCTCTTTCTTTCTTTCCTTTTATAGTTTTTCTTTTTCTTTCAGGCCAGCAATTACACTCCCTGCCTTTCACCGGCAGGTCCTGTTCTGTAGGAGGCAATCCAAATGGGGAAAGTGCTTTCTCTTTCAACCCTATTCACTTCTCCTCTTCTCCCTTTTGTGGGATTTAATAACCATGGCTGATAGGCTCACGGTGGACAGAGAGGTTAAGTTTGTTGTCTCAGCACTTTGCTGACAGGGGACAGCTCAGGAATTCTGCAGTTTAGAACCAGTTCTACAGGGTGAAAGAGCCTCCTGTTCTTTACAGCCAGGTCTTACCCAGCAACCCTGAGAGCAATTTCAAGAAAACTGTTTGGCCACAAATATCCTCTTTGACTAGCAATATTTTTATTGGCTCTGCTAATGCCCAGCCTCCTCTGTTTCATGCAACACCCCCCCCACCCCCAACACTAAGCAAAGCAATTCCCCACAAAATACATTCCAAGTTTTCCCCACAGACATAGGCTCTCATGAAAATCTAACAAAAAAAAAGCAGCAGAAATGAGACACCAAGTATTTTCTATTTCTTTTTGACTCCTTTTTTGATTCTCATTAGGTCTCCATATCTGATTCTTTCAGGCCTCAGGCAGATAGACCAGGGGTTATTTTGAAGACTGTGCACCAAGGAAGAATATACTGAGGGATATTAATCCAAGGCAGCATTCACAGAGCTCAAAGCTCTTAAAGCAAACTATCCCAAGAGAACCAGTATTGATAGGCTTGATTTTTATCAACATGATGTTTGCTTTTTAAAAGCATTTATTGAGTGCCCACTATGTGCAGAGACCCCTGCTAGATGTAACTGGGGAGAGATACCTCCCCAGTTTTACCTAAATTTACCTAAAAGTTATCTAAAATTAATTCATGGGATGAAATACATATGTAACATATGCAGAGGAAATGACTAGAGAATGTCAATATAACATGTCAAGTATAAAACCAAGGCACTATTAATTGAAGAAGCAAATGTGAAGAAATACAGGATAAGGTATCTTTTCCATAGGTAATGTGTGAAATAGGGTGAGGTTCCTCTGGAAAGATTTCTTGAAATATCTGGATTAACATAGATTGGTGAAAAGGAGTATATGTATGTATATATATGTGTGTGTGTGTGTGTGTCTGTGTGTCTGTGTGTTATGTGATACTAGAAATGAAATAAATGGTCATACAAAAGCAGAAAGACCCAAACTTTTTGGTTATAAAATCAGAAATGACCTTAATGATGATTTATTCTTCCTCTCTATTTTTACAGATGAGGCAACTGAGATCTTTGGAGATGAAATGACTTGACAGATAGTAAGTAGCAGAGTTAGTATTCAAGTCTATGCAATCTGCCTACATTCACATGTTGTTGTTCAGTCATGCTGAATGTTTGTGACCCATAGACCATAGCATAGAGATGAATATCTGTCATAATAAGCTTTTTTTCTTTTTTTCAAAAATGTCTTCATTGTAGCTCTTAAAGCTACTTAATAACCCACAATTTGATGATTATTTTTTATCTTAACATCCAAAATATTCTTGAATAGTTGACCCTGTGGTGTTCATTTCTATGAACTTTCTGTTAAACTTCTAGTCAACAAAACTGAAGGACAAAACCAAGGTAATAGCTGGTTTTTGTTACTACTAGTTACAAAATACAAAGGAAATGTCAGATTACATATAGACAATGTGAACAGAAAGCCATTCCAGTGATGGTGGAACATTGGTGTGATTATGAAAGTGTGTAAAGTATAGTCTAACTAAAACTTATAAGATTGACAGATGTTTCAAAGTTGTTTTCAAGTTTTTGAAAGGATGTAATAAATGAAAACATTGATCAACTATTGTTATCCTCCACTGAAGAAATGAATTGGAATTATAATTCCTTTCTGTCACCATCCTCACAATCACTCAAATTTGTGATCTCTCTTGACCTCTTTGATTCTTCTCTCATATCTGGTCTGTTGCCAAGTCTTGTTGTTTTTGTCTTCCCAATATCTCCCATGTATATTCCCTTCTTTCTAGGTACCCAGCCAACATCTTGTTTCAGGACTTCCTCACCTCATGTCTGAACTATTACTATGGCTTTCTAGTTGGTCTCCTTGCCTCACATCACTCCCTATGGCAGTCCATGTAGTTGCTGAAATGTTCTTCCTAAGATTAAGGCTCCTCCAAAGGCTTCCTATGACCCTGAGAATTCCTTTGCTTGTTTTTTGTTTTTTTTTTTAAAGCATTCATAGGCTGACCAGCTCTTATATTTCCAGTATTATAATGTTGAACTCTGCTTGCAGTGCTCTATGACCCAGAGACACTGGCTTTCTTAGTCTTTCCTTCATAAAATACTTCATTTCATGACTTTTTTTTCCCCACTGTCTGTTCCATACCTGCTCCTTCTTCTCTTCTGCTTTTTGATTCATTCAAGACTGTTCAGATACTATCTTCTTCAGTAAGCCTCTTCAAGTGTGTCCACTGCCCTTGTTCTGATTGCTAATATTTAACTTCTCAGATCATCTTCCATTCACATTTTGCATAGATAATTTTTTTTTTGCATGTTGTCTTCTCCATTAGAGTGTAATTTCCTTGAGGGCAGAACCATGTTTTTGCTTTCTTTGTATGCTCAGTGCTTAGTACAGTTCCTGCCAAATAGTAAATGCTTAACATATACTTATGACTACCTTCCTGGTACTTAATGTTAACTAGAGCCTCCCTACAGTTAACTAATCCTCCATGACAAGGAGGTTACTGAAATTAGTGTGTGTGTGTGTGTGTGTGTGTGTGTGTGTGTGAAGGGGTAGTTCTTGGTTAGTAATAGTTCATGTTTGAAAAAGAATAGTGTAAACTTTGCAAATGTAGTGACCTTGATCAAGGAGAAAAATATCTAAAACTTCATTTCTTTAATATTTAGTGCTCAGTCAAACAAACTGGGACCTGGGAAAGACCTTAACTTTAAAAGATCAAGGTCTCCCCCTGCATCTGGGACTATCTCCAGTCATTCTGATCTGTCTTGACATTGAAGTCTGATGACTCTGGAGAAGAGAGAGAGACTGGTAATTTTGCACAGCCTTGCCTCACTTAAATTCAATTTGTTTACAAGTCTAAAGATCACCTTCCTGATGTCACTGGTCTCTTAGAGAACAAAGGATGAACAAGAACAACAGTGCTCAGATGCCTTTACACATTAGACAAAATTCTCTGGTTTCTATAAGCTAGAAGATTTTGTCCTCTTTCTAGTCATAATGCAATGATAGTATTAGGCAAGGGCTCTAATGATTGGATTATATACTACCAAGTGGGGTGGAGGGTGAAGGGGGGGGGTAGTAAAAAAAAAACAAAAACACACACAACTGGGACTCTAGAGTCCTGGTGGCATCAACAATGAGAAAAGGGAACCTGAAGAGAACTGCATTGAGATGAAGAATAAAGCAGCCATGGAAATGTATCTAAGGCAAACATGAAGACTGAATTAAGAAAAATGTGGGATTGTAACAAAACAGAAAAGCTATAGCTAGTAGGGAAGACAAAAAGGAAGCCCAAGATATATTATGGCCATGAAGTCCCCAAATCCAGGACAATCCAAATTCTGGAGCTAGATCTAATAGTGTTAGAGAAAGACAAGAAGCTCCATCTCTTTTTCAGAGTCTATGTCAAAAAACTAAAGTTGGGAGGTTTTTCCTTTCTTTTTTGGGGTGGGGGAGAGTAGGAAAAAAAAAAAATTCTGCAGTAGGGATTAAAGGATAGATTGTAAATTCCCCAGAGGGATAAAAGACTGAAAACATTTGTGTATATGAGTGCAAAGAATGTTTTTAAAACTTGATTTATTTCTTTGTTATTTATGTTATTTTGTATCTTAATTAAATGTTCTTACTACTAGATTTATTTGTTTCTTCTGTAGCCTGATTATTATATATAGACTAGGGGTTCAGGTTATGAGCTGAATAACTATTAACTAAAACACCTCCATTTTATACCTAGGAAAAGTAGCAAGGAATTGATTACAAAGCTTACATTAGAAAGGTAGCCCAGTGCTATGGAAGATATTAACAAAGCAGACAGATATCAGCTTTATCTATGCAGTAGCCATAATGTCAAGGCATTATGGGATATCGCAAAGTACTGGCATCAGGAAAGTGTCTGAAAAAGTGCACTAGTTCTAGGGTAGGTAATATATTCCTCTCTGAGCCAGAATTCAGGGGTGACATGATATTACCTTTTCCAACAATTGTTTTCTTTAATTTCCATTTTTAAATTTATTTCCTGTGAGAATGAACTGACTAGAATTCATTTGTGTCGGAGAGTGAAGGTGAATTTCTTATTAACTATCCCAGGTAATGGGCAGCTTCAGCTCAAGATGTGTAGAGATCTTCAATTACTTAGGGCTGAAGCAGTGGGGAAACTAATGGAGGGAGTGATTAATACAGCTTTCAACTCAGAGCAAGGAAGAAATGAGTGCCTTTGTATACTTGGGTGACATCATCTAAAGGTGGGCTCTCTGGTTCAAATTTCTCACAGAGATATAAATACTCTAACTGTATTCAGTGTGGAGTTTTTAAAGTCCTTTCCACAAGCTATACGGGACCATTTTTTTAAAAGGAAAAAAAAATTAAAATCCTTATAAAACTGACTCCTTTGAAACAAATTACATTTCCCTCTTAGTGGTAGAAACAGGGTTCATATAAAACAGAAAGAAGAGAGTGGGTTCAATTGCCTTTGGGAAATTCCAAAGTTCTTTTTAACAGCCCCAAGCTTCTCCCATATATTTAGAGGTCCATCTTTTTTCATTGTAATATTCTTCTGATGCTGTTGTACAGAACACCATGGCCTCTGAAGAATTAAATTGAAGATCCTTTAAAGGCAATACAGAGGTGCAAGATGGGCATGGGCATGAGCAGTATATAACAAATAAGAAAAATGAAGGAGAAATGGGATAAAAGATAACATCTAAAACATGTATATAAAATAGATAACAAAAATGTCATCTGACAAGGATGAGGGATAACTGATGAGAGGCCTTATTCTACATTGGTTTTCTGCTGCCAATAATAAATGAGGAAGGTGTACTCATAGGAGTAGCCAGATTAAATCCAAGCAAAATAGGTTGGCATGGGTCTGCTTTGGGCGAGTGAATTGAATTATTGGAGGACTATTCCCATTGATGAGGTCACAGACTCATTTAGTTATTGAGGTTTTCAAGTTGAGAGACTTCAACAAAAGTTTCTAAATATTGGGTCATTGCATATGATGAGCTAAGCTGTTTTTCACAGACTAATAAGGTTGGAAGTAGATCAATGAGTCAATGAATAAACACTTCTTTCTTTCTTTCTTTCTTTCTTTCTTTCTTTCTTTCTTTCTTTCTTTCTTTCTTTCTTTCTTTCTTTCTTTCTTTCTTTCTTTGCTGAGGAAATTGGGGTTAAGTGACTTGACCAGGGTCACACAGCTAGGAAGTGTTAAGGGTCTGAGACCAGATTTGAACTGGGGTCCTCCTGAATTCAGAACTGGTTACTCTATCCACTGTGATACCTAGCTGCTCCAGAATAAACACTTATTAACTGCCTATTATGTGCTAGGCACTCATTTATTGATCTCTTAATTGTTAAATCTAATGACTTTTTCTCATGCTTCATTTTTCCACTTTGCATACTTTGGCATTGTCAATAACTCTTCCCTTTGATATTTTTCCTCTTTGGGTTTCCATGATACTACAGTTTCCTCATTCTCCTAACCATTTCACTGATTCTCCTGTGTTTTCTTTGTTGGATCTTCCTGTAGATTATATATCCACTATATCTAGGTGTCCCCCAAGGTTCTATCCTAACCTCTCTTCTTTATTTGCCTTCTATACTATTTTACTTGATAATCTCAGCTACATGGATTCAGTTATCATCTCTATGTTCATAATTCTCATTTATACTTATCTATGCTTAACGTCTCTCAGAGCAACTAGGTGGTATGGCATGTATAGAGCATCAGAAAGACCTGAGGTAATAAATTAACTCAGATATTTACTAACTGTTATTCTGGGCAAATTAACCCTATTTGCCTCAGTTTTCTCATTTGTAAATGTTCTGGAGAAGGAAATGATAAACCAGTCTAGTATCTTAGCCAAAAAAGCCTCAAATAGGGTCACAGAGGATTGAACACAACTGAAACTATTGAACAACAACAAAAATCTCTCAAGTTTGAATCTCCACCTGCCTACTGGATACCATAAATTGCGTATCCCATAAACAACACACCATGTCTATTGAACTCACCTTTTCACCCATACCTTTTCTTCCTTCTAACTTGTCTGTTATTGTTTTTATTTAAATTTATTTAGTTAATATTTTTACCAGTTACATTTAAAACAATTTTTAGACATTTGTTTTTAAAAATTTTGAGTTCCAGATTCTCTCCCTTATCCCCACCTCCAATCCCCATTAATAAACCACATGTGAAATTATGCAAAACATTTTCACAAAAGTCATGTTATAAAAGAAAACATAAGTCACCTTAATTTTAAAAACCCTCAAGAAAAATAAAATTAAGAGAGAGAGAGAGAAACAGACAGACAGACAGACAGAATATGCTCCAATTTGTATTCAGATACAATCAGTTCCTTCTCTGGGTATGGACAGAATTTTTCTTCATAAATCCTTCAGAATAGTCATGGATCATTGCCTTGCTGAGAATAGCAAAGCCATTTACAACTGACCATTCCAGAACATTGCTATTACTTTGTACACAGTACATTTTACTTTGCTTGAGTTCATGGAGGACTTTCCAGGCTTTTATCTGGGAGCATCCTGCTTATCATTTCCCATAGAAAAATAATATTCCACCATAAACACAGAACAGTTTATTGAGTTATTCCCCAATTGACGGGCATCTTCTCGATTTCTAATTCTTTTGCCCCGAGAAGAGAGCTGCTGTCAACATTTTTTTGGTACATATAGGTCATTTTCCTTTTTATAAAAAAATTCTTTTGATATTCTACTAGTGGTATTTTTAGGTCAAAGGATATGCATAAATAAAAGGATATGCATAAATATGCATAAATAAAAATGCATAAAACTGCAGGGTAAGATCGTTTTTCTACACCCAGATTGAATGTATATATTATTTCCTCTTTGAGCCAATTCTGATGAGAGTAAAGTTCACTCATTCAACCCTCTCCTCCTCTTCTTCCCCGTTTTTGCCTCTTTTTTATGGAAGATGATTTAGACCAATACACTTCTCCCTCTCCCATTCTCCCAGTACATTCTTTTCTTGCCCCTTAATTTAATCACTTTTCAAAAAGATATTAGCCTTTTAAATTCAACTCACACCAGTGTTCTCTGTCTCTATATATTCATTCAAACTGCCATTATAGAGCAAGTTCTACTGAGTTACAAGTATCATCCCACCATTTGGAATGTAAACAGATAAACCTTACTAAGTTCCTTATGATATCATTTTCCTCATTACCTCCTTATGTGTTTCCTGAGTCCTGTATTTGGAAATCAAATTTTCCAATCAGCTCTGTTTTTTTCATCACAAATGTTTGAAAAACCTCTATTTCATCGAATTTCTACCTTTTCCACTGAAGGATGATACTCAGTTTTGCTGGGTAGGTGATTCTTGGTTGTAAAACTAGCTCCATTGAATATCATATTACAAGCCTTTGAGTCCTTTAATGTAGAAGCTGTGTTATTCTTATTGTGACTCCACTACACTTGAATTGTTTCTTTCTGGATTCTTGTAATATTTTCTCCTTTGACCTAGGGGTTCTGGAATTTGGTTGTTATATTTCTGGGAGTTTTCATTTTGTGAAAGTGATTGGTAGATCACTACCAATTTCAGAAGGTGATTGATAGATTCTTTCCATTTCTATTTTACTTTCTGGGTCTAGAATATCAGGAGAGTTGTCCTTGGTAATTTCTTGAAAGATGATGTCCAGACTTTATTTTTTAAAGTAACTTTTAGTAGACAAATAATTATTAAATTCTCTCTCCTGGATCAATTTTCCAGGTCAGTTTTTTTTTTTTTGTTTTTGTTTTTTGTTTTTGTTTTTGGCAATGAAATATTTTTCTTGGGGGCTTTGTATGTGGGAGCTTTGACTTTGTTATATTCTGAGTGTGTATTTTGATCTTCATTGTCACCATAGTAACTTTGTATGGTCAAAATTTTTTTGATATCTACACATTTTCCTAGCCTATTACTCAGCTTTTAACTCTTTTTTAAAGTAGAGCTCTGTTTCCACTGGGGGGAGGCTGCACTGTTGCAAGCTGTTTTCAGAGATCCTTCCAAGGACCTGACCACAAGCATTCTTTTTCTGCCCTGAAATTGTTAGGCATGTCCCTACTCCACTGTGGCTGTAAGATTTAGTGTGTTAAAGCACAAGAGTCTTTCTTTGCTGGTGCTGGTGTGGCCTATGCTGGGATTGCATTCTGGATTCCTTCCCTCCCTCCACTGTTCATTCCTTCCCTCTCACTCCCCCCATCTCATACCCTATCCCCATCCCTATTGCCACAGACTTTTTCTGCTGACTTTTCAAGTCGTCTCTGGTGTTTCTGGGCTGAGAGGTCTGGAAGCCGCCAGTAGTGCTGCTGATTCAGAGGTTCTCAGACTTTTTCTGCTTTACTGGTCTCGGATCAGGGCTGGGGTCAGGGCTGTGCTAGCATGGCATGTACCAGGTTGGACTCCCACCCTGGTGTCAGAAACCTTTTCTGCTGAGTTTTTAAGATGCCTTCAGCTGGAAAATATTTTATTTGCCTTTTTGAGTGTTCTGATGCTCTAAAATTTGTTTAGAGCCATTATTTAAAGGAATTTGGAGCAGTTTGGGAGGGAGGTTGGGCAAATTCTTGCCATCTTGGTTTCTCCTCCCTTTTCTGTTATTGTTGAAGATAATACTATACGCCAAGTCACCCAGACTCACAACTTAAATGTTATTCTTGACTACTCTCATTGTCTCACCCCAAACCCAATCTTTTGCAAATTCTGTTGATTCTATTGTTGCAATATCTATCATATTCCCCAAATCTTTTCTCAGACATTGTCAGCACCCTCATCACCTTAAGCCTGAACTATTGGAGTAGGCTTCTAGATGATCTCTTTCTCTCCCCACAACAGCTCATCTTCCATCTGAATATCTAAGTAATCTCTCTAAAGCAAGGACCATGTCATCCATTCACCTAGTAAAAAAAAAAAAAAAAAAAAAAACCCTCATATGGCTCCCTATTTTTTTCTAGTATCAAATATAAAATCCTCTCTTTAGTTCCCTATTGCTTTTCTAGTCTTTTGACACTTTTCTCCTCTCTGACACTGTCCTCCTAGCTATACTTTGCACAAGATACTCTTCCCTAATAGTGAATTTTCTTTTCTTTTTTTTCCATTTTATTTATTATAGCTTTTTATTTACAAGGTATATGCATGGGTAATTTTTCATCATTGACAGTTGCAAAACTTTTTGTTCCAATTTTTCCCCTCCTTCCCCCCACCCTCTCCCCCAGATGGCAGGTAGACCAATACATGTTAAATATGTTAAAGAATATGTTAAATACAATATATGTATACATATCCATACAGTTATTTTGCTGCACATGAAGAATCGGACTGTGAAACAGTGTACAATTAGCTCATGAAGGAAATAAAAAATGCAAGTGGACAAAAACAGAGGGATTGGAAATGCTAAGTAGTGGTTCACACTCATTTCCCATAGTTCTTTCACTGGGTGTAGCTGGTTCTATTCATTATTGAACAAAAGGAACTGGTTTGGTTCATCTTATTGTTGAAGAGAGCCACGTCCATCAGAATTGATCATCATACAGTATTGTTGCTGAAGTATATAATGATCTTCTGGTCCTGCTCATTTCACTTAGCACCAGTTCATGTAAGCCTCCAGGCCTTTCTAAAATCATCCTGTTGATCATTTTTTACAGAACAATAATATTCCATAATATTCATATACCACAATTTATTCAGCCAATCTCCAATTGATGGGCAGCCATTCAGTTTCCAGTTTCTGACCACTACAAAGAGAGTTGCCACAAACATTTTTGCACATACAGGTCCCTTTCCCTTCTTTAAAATCTCTTTGGGATATAAGCCCAGTTTAACACTGCTGGATCAAAGGGTATGCACAGTTTGATAACTTTTTGAGCATAGTTCCAAATTGCTCTTCAGAATAGCTGGATGTATTCACAATTTCACCAACAATGTAACTGATAGTGAATTTTCACTGGTTCTCTCCTGTGCCAAAAATTCTTTCCCTCCTCATCTCTATCTCTTGGACTCCCTGATTCTCTTCAAGTTCAGATAAAATACTGCCTTCTATAAGAAGCTTTTTCTGTTTCTCCATAATGCTTAGTGCTGTCCCTTTGTTGATTATTTCCATTTTTTCCTGTATATATCTTAGTCATACATAGATTTTGTTTGTTTGTTACATTTGGGCTTATTTATTTGATTGTGAGAAGGTCAAGGACTTTAAAGAAAGGGACTGCTTTTACTTTTTTTTTTTTTTTTTGATTCCCAGTATTTAGCATAGTGCCATGTACATAGGTGCTTAGTAAAGGTTTATTACCTGTTGTTGTATGATCACTGTTAGTGTTACATGGAGAATAAGTAGTATGAAGTTTGTTATTCTCTACCCCCTAAACTAGCTCTTTTTTCTGATTTCCCAATACTGTAAATTATTGTGCCATTTTCCCAATCACCCAGATTCATTTGATTCCATTCTTACTTTCTTTCATCGCATCTGATCATTTAATCAAATTCTCTATCACAATTTCTCTTACTTCATAGGATATTGTCATGGTGAAAGCATTAGATATGGAATCAAAAGTTCTCAATCCTTGGTATCCTGCCTCTACCACCACCCAGTAATTAGCATAAATATGTCAAGATATTAGGAGAAACCCTGTTTTCCAGAGCTAAGGCCCAGCAAGCAGGCTGTATTACGAGCTTGGCATAACAACAATCCTTTGCACTCACCCTCTGGATGATCTCAGCCACAGTAAAATCCCAGAATTATTTCTGGTCACGAAGCCATACTATGAATCAAACTTGTCACAATTTTGCTGTTAGCCTCATTGTCAGGGCAATAGCTCACTGCATAGTCATTAGGTATAAATATTGAAATTTCCTTACGCTAAAGCAGTTCTACCCTACCCATTTTTCTCATGTTAAAATTAAACATCTGTTTGATCTCTGAGTCTCTTGTCTCTAGCCTGCTCTGTTTAGCTCCGGCTACCCACAGGTTAGAAGCTGGTTTCTTCCATTTGACAAAAGGTATATTGATTTATTATCTCTGCAACCTGGTTATTTCTGGACCTCAGTTTCCTGATCTGTGAAATGAGGGAGTTAGACTATTTGATCTCCAGCTTCCTTCTACTTTTCAATCTATGATCTTATAATCTCTTCCTATTCTAACTTCTACCAGTCTAATCTAGACATTGTTATTCCTTACTTTCTCTCTGTCTGTCTATTTCTCTTTCTGTGTGTCTCTGTCTCTCTGGGTCTCTGTCTCTGTGTCTCTCTCTATCTCTCTGTGTGTCTCTCTGTCTCTGTCTCTCTGGGTCTCTGTCTCTGTGTCTCTGTCACTCTGTGTGTCTCTCTGTTGCTGTCTCTCTCTGTCTCTCTGTCTCTCTGTGTCTATCCCTGTGTCTCTGTCTATGTCTCCCTCTGTCTCTTTGAATGTCTCTCTATCTCTCTTTGACTCTCTGTCTCTCTGATTCTCTCTGTCTCTGTCTCTGTGTCTGCCTCTCTCTCTCTCTCTCTCTCCCCCCCCCCCCCCCCCGCCCCTCTAATCTTGTCTCTATCAATTTCAATTCAACCTGAGAGTAACATGAAGGAAATGGCTTCTTAAGAAACCTGCTGAGGCTTAAGAATCAGACTCTTATGAGTAAAGACCAAATACTTCCTAAAGTCTCCTGTGAGGAATAATCAGTTGATGAACTAATTACCCTACTGTTTATATTTCTATTGTGTCTGCTTCATGCCATTCTAAACTAGGCTTTATAACTTAATCAGATGTGTTTCCATATAAAAGTGATTCCTGGACCTAGTTAAGGCTTATGAAGCCTGTGAAATTCAAGTACAATTTAATTTATTAATAGTCACTAATGATCTGTAAATAAGCTACAATCTTTTAGGTAAAGAAACCAAACAATTGTTCTGTTTGAAGTATAAACAGAGGGTAATTTGTGGATTTTCTAATTGCTTTTTTTCTGCCTGGCCATTAGCCAAAATTCATTCTAATAACCTGGCCACTGTTAAAGACTTTATTTGAAGTCTAGCTGTGGATGAGTATTAGGGGCCAAGATCTGGGATTTGTGGCCTAAAGCTCCTGGAATCCTCCTGTATTCATTTATTCTTTCCCTCCCTAGTTCATTCAAGAAATAAAAATTCAAGAAAGAATTATTGAGCATTTGCAGTGTGTAAAGTAAGTAAATGAAGGTTTTACTGGGGGCTTCCCTTAGGGACTTGGGTATTCCTACATGGGATGGGGTTATAGCCATTACAATGATTGTGATTTCTGTGTTCGTAAAGAGTTGTGATAACAATAAGATATGACATTTACATAGTACATTTAAATTTCCAATACATGTATACACTTTCTCCTCATAACAACTATGAAGTAGGCACAACATTTTTTAAATCCCCATTTTACATATGAGGGAAAGTTAGATAACTTGTTTATGTTCCCAGAGGTAATAAGTATCAAAGCAGGATAGGATTCAAACATAGGTCTTTTCTGATTCTAAATAGAGTCTTTTTCATAATACCACACTTCCTCTCATGATAACATGTTGAGCTAAGCATGAAAGCAATTTCCTTGGAGAGATGCCCGGAATGCTACCTTACTATATTCTTTTTTTTTCCTTTAGGTCATATCTCTTCCCAATCCCAAGCCCCATACACCCTTAACACTTTACATATGGCCCCTGCTATGGAGATAAAGGTGACATCTGTCAAGTCCTATTCATAGTAATGAGCAGGGATATATTAATGGAGGACCACTGGACAATTCTGTTTTATTGCATATTTTGCAACACTGGGTATAGAGTTGGAGAACCACAACCAGAAAAAGAAGTGGGAACATGAACTTAAGTATGAAGGTGTTGTGAAATTGAAAGAGTTAGAAAAAAGAGAAAAAAAAATCTCATGGCAAAGGAGATTACAATAAGTGGATGTTATAGAACTGAGTTTCAGGTGATAACCATGGAACAGGAAGATAAAAGAAATGGAAAAACAAACAAACAAACAAAAAGACAAAATCAAGCTCAAAGAGATAAGATTGAATAGGATTGGAAAAGTCAGGATGGTCAAAATAAGCAAATAGAGCCTTACTTGGAAATTTGTCCATATGGGCTTCATGATGCTGATGTTCAGTCATTTTTCATTCATGTCTGACTCTCCATGGTCTCATTGGGGGTTTTCTTAGAGAAGATACTGGATTGATTTACTCTTTCTTCAGCTTATTTTACAGATGAAGAAACTTAAGCAAAGTTAAGGGACTTGCCCAGAGTCACACAGCTACTAAGTGTTAGAGGCTGGATTTGAATTCATAAAGATGAGCCCTTTTGTTTCCAAACTTACTGCTCCCCTACTATGCCAACTAGATACTCCAAACATGGAGTAAGAAGTAGGAAACACTTAGTTTGAAAGATGGGAAAGGTGAACATAGTGGAACACTGGAAAAAGCAATAAGAAGACCTAGCATTGGATCATCTAGTATCCAATAAAAGTCTATTAAATAATTATTAAGTACCTGCTTAGTACAAGATAGAGGAAGCTTCTCACTGGCAATTACCCTACTAATGAAATCGCAGATGTGGACCAAAAAATGCATGGCAATTTGGCTTAAGGAGATATAAAATGTAAATCTAAACATATATGTGATGTTTTCAGGAGGAAGAGAGTAATAATAACTAGAGAGATTGAGGAAAATCTTCTCTTATGGTTAGCAAATGAACTAAGCCTTGAAATAAATTAGGGATTCTATAAGACAGAAATAAAGAAAGAGAACCTTTCAGACATGGGTAGAGAGCCAGAATGAATTTATGAAGGTAGGACAGGTAATATCATTGGGGGGGAGGGGGAAATGACAATTTGGCTGTAATGAAGAATGTGTTAAAATGAGTAAGGTGAGACCAGTATGTCTATAATTAATTCTTTTGAGCAGGCTGAAGTTGATGGCTTTTACTTGAGTTCAGGAGATGACTTACTAAGTTAAAGCTGATTGGTTGTACTTACTAAGCCCTGTATCAATAGGATGATGGTACCAACAGGATTTGGAGGTAAGACTGTAATGATGTCTGAGGAGAGATGAATTAACCCAAATCAGAAACAGAGGAGGTCAGCAGTAAGGGTAGGCCTGTGAGTATCCACTATATTTTCAGACTGATTGAGATAGAGAAAGGTAGTCTAAAAGAGAATGCAGAGAAATATGCAAAATCTCAGAAGATTTCATAATAATCAAAATAATCCTTCTCTCCCTTGAGACCTACTTTTCATTCAAGGGACTATAAATACTTTCACTCTTAGCATAGTGGATAGAGCACAAGGAGTGGAGTCAGAAAGAATTAAGTTCAAATCTTGTTTCAGACACCTCTTAAGTGAGCCTGAGAAAGTCATAACCTCTCCTGCTTTTATATAGATAGCTCAGAGTCTTTCTGTAGTTTAAGCTAGCTCTCAATGTTTCTTGGATTCCAACTTTACTAAGTCACTTACTAGGTAGGTTGCTATTGTTTCTTCTCCCCAGGAAGGCTTACAACAAAATACAAATAACCTCAGCCAGAATGTACAAATAAAGGTTACTGACACCTCTTCCTTCTGAAAAGTGATGGGTTGGCTTAGGAACAAAGTTCTAGAAAGGCCTGAAAAGGCCTTTCTAAATTCACTGAAGATGCTCCTGATTATCATTGGTTCATGTGAAATCTCATTTCTTTGCACCTTCTTCACAATATTGTGGGTCTGTGGGATATTCCCATAGGCACTAATTGGGAATGCCCTCTGTTTAGATTATTGTTTAAGTTACCTATTTGCAACACCTTTGAGTTGTATCCAATAGAATTGATCCAATCAACTGTTTTGGTAGCAAATACTGAATTATATCCATTAATTCTTCAGAGAGCAGTTCTAGAGAGACTTTGCTTGAAGTCTTCTAGAATGACTTGGAGAAACTAATAAGCCATCACACAGTGTGAACTCAGCTACTTCTAGGCTCTTTTTACCTGGGCATAGAGCCAGACCTTATATCCTTAGCTGAGGAAGAGGGCTCAGATTTCCCAAGAATGTCTCTTCACAAGATTTCATTTCTCCCTTTTGATAATCTTGAAAATCATGTACCAAAGGGCTCAAGAAACAGCCTTAAGTTCTTTTTTATATTCCATTTGCATTGATGACAATCAAATTTTCCAAATTAAAAATTGAGATATATGATCTAACAAAGAGATATTTCTTTTGCAAAATCTTATTTAAAATACACTTTTGAAAAATTAAGATTGCCTTGGAAAATCTAGGACATATTGTAGTCTTCATACAAAATAGTATGTATGTATATATAGTGTGTATATTTGTCTATCTCTATATTGTTGTGGTCCTATGAGAAACTGAATTTCCACAAGGCAAAGACACCAATTAAGCTCTACAGATATATGTATTTGATTAGGCTAATGAAAGATCAATGTATTGAAGTTATTTATATAAATATAGATTTCTCTCAATCATTGGTAAGCTTTTTGAGGGCAGGAAACTTGTATCACTTAATCTTGCATCTCTTTTACTCCACTTATCTAGCAAAAAGTATTGCATATAGCAAATGCTTAATAAATAATTTTACTGAATATAAATAAATAAATTTTGCTCCATCACCCAGAGTTGGTCCAACAGGAATATTGCTTTAAACACTGAAGATAAAATCAAAATCATCCATGTTTTCAGTAAAAATTACTTATTACAGGAAAGGAAGTGGTGATTAATATAGCTTCCATAAAATACTTTATACAGATCTAGAAATGATTGAAAGAAAAAATGTTGGAAAAAAATTAATTCAAACATTACTTAATTTGTGAATACCTAGGGAAAAGTAACATATAAGTGCACAATGCTTACTTCCACTCCTTGCCTCCACCTTCCATTTGGAAAGCTACACTCATCTCTACTAAGACTTGGTGGGCATCCCTTAATATCTGGAAGATAACCCCCTAAGCTTTCCAGGGAAAATGTTGCCATCTGGTGGTGAGGAAGGGAAATTTCTGAGCTACTATCTCTATCATATCTCCTCTTTTCTTCCTCCTCAGGATGGAGTTGTTTTTGACATTTTAGACTCTCCATGACACCATTTTTGGTTTTTCTTGGCAGATTTACTGAAGCAGTTGACATTTCCTTCTCCACCTCATTTAACAGATGAAGAACTGAGACAAATTGAGGTTAAGTGATTTGTCTAGAGTCACATAGTTACAAAAATCTCTGAGGCTGGATTTGAACTCATGAACACAAGTCTTCCTGATTCCATTATCAGGGTTCTATCCACTGCACTGTCCAGATGTCCACTAGGGGGAGGTAGTTCTTCAGTCATTTTTCAGATATATTTGAACTCCATGACCTCTTTTGGGGTTTACTTGGCAAAGATATTGGAGTGTTTGCCATTCCTTTTTCCAGCTCATTGGAGCATAAACCCATCAAACCACCATACCACCCCTTTCCTGTCTTTTATCACTCACAATGGAACTGATTCCTCCTCGGGTTATCATCCTTATTTCTCTTGACATCCTCTTTGAGGCTGTCTCTTCTTTGTCCCCAAGATACCTGAAGAAAGCCATTCTGGCCTTTCTATTCACTTTCATATTTCTGTTGCCCTTTTCTTTTCCTCTTCCTTTATTTTATTTTCATTTCAAAAAGTAACTCTAATCATATAGAATAGTGCCAATGATACATCTGTATCAATGAAATGGTTATAACTTCAAAAATGACCTCCCTCCTCAGAAATCACCTAGCAGTTTGTTTTCAACTCCATAATGCACTTACTGTGTAATTTTGTGCATTTGTTTTTGTCTTATTTGTTTTCCATAGGTGGGCAGGAACTTTGTCACAGTACTCAAGAGAAGAAAGGAAAAAAAAAGGAAGGAAGGAAGGAAGAGAGGAAAAAGGGAAGTGAAAGAAAAAAGAATAGGAAAAGGAAAGAAGAAGGAAGAATGGAAGAAGGAAGAAAAAAGGAAGGAAAGAAAGAAGGGAGGAATAAAGGAAGGAAGGAAGGTAGGGAGAGAAGAAGGAAGGGAAGGAGGATGAAAGGAAAGAAGGAAGGGAATAAGGAAAGGAAGAAAAGAAAGAAAGAAAGGAAAGAAGGAAGGAGAGAGGAGGAACCAAAGGAAGGGAGGGAAGGAGGAATTTTGAAATGAAAGCAGTTGTAATAAAGATCCAGGGCTTAGCCATATTTGGAAGTCCCCTTCAGAATTTCTGAAGTTTTTGTTTCCCCTTCTCATTAAAATTGTTTTTCTTAGCATTTGAGGTCCTTTTTTTTATCCAATCTAGTAGTCTCTATCTTTGAAACTATCTCTTATTTTTCATTGCAAATGTTCAGTGCTTCAGCTGTTATCATTACATTATAGATCTAACAAGCTTTTGTGACTTGGTCTTGGAACATAACAACATTGCAACATTGTTTTTATGGGAGAAATGTGATCTAGGGCACAAACAGCCAATTTTCAAACTTTTGGAATATAGCCTTTTTGTATGTTGGGGACTGGCTGAACTATATTTTGAGCCCACAAACATCTAAGAGGAATACATCTCTAGGAAATAGCATTGGAGAGCAAGGATAAACATGAAGCAACTTTTCTGAGTGCGGTTTACCAAAGAAAGGTTAATATTCTCAATATCTTGCCTGTACAGATGGTGTGAAAAGAACAGAAATGACTGCCCTTACTCTCCCGCTTTACTCTGTAGCAGATAATATTTTGTTTGTTTGTTTTTGTTCCAGCAATTTGACAGTTTGACTGTGGATACTATATCTCTCTGGCTCCAGGACTGTTGTTCTTTTTTTTTTTATGCAGCTCATTGTGGGCAGCATCCAAGATTTAACACTGAGAATGGAACCAAAATATCTTATTATTATTTTATTTGACATTAGAGCAGGTAATCTTTACAAAGGTGGCAGGGGAGGTGTTTTTTAGGGGCAGATTTGAGAAACCTATTTTTTTTTTGTGGTTTAGTTTTTCCCCCAAAAGCTTTCTGTTCCATGGTCATGCTTCACTCCTGCCTGATATCTTTTGTCTTCTACTTTTTCTAAAATATTCCCTTTTCCTCAAATGTAGAATTCTCTATTTCAGGCTAGAAACTTCTATTTTCCTTTTTACTAGTATATTCCTCCCTGTGATTTAAGGGCTGGGAACTGCAGTCCCTTTACTTTTTCTCCCCACAAAAAGAAAAGGAAAACCATTAAGTTGCTTTGATTTCAGAATGGTCATGCAACTCTTGATCTGAGGACCTGCCTTGACCTGAGAGCTACCTGAGTTCTTTGAAGAATAAACACACAAGAGAGGAGAGGAGCAGGAGAAAAGGACACACATACACACACACACACACACACACACACACACACACACACACATACACACACACACAAAGAAGAAGAGAGAGACAGAGAAAGAGAGGAAGAGAGAGGAAGAGACAGAAAGAGACTGAGAGACAGAGACAGAAGAGATAAAGAGAGAGACAGAAAGGAACAGACAGAGAGAGACAGAGAGGAAGAGAGAGATAGAAACAGACAGATGGAGAGACAGAGACAGAGAGACAGACAGAGACAGAGAGAAGATATAGAGAGAGAGACAGAAAGGAAGAGAGAGAGAGAGAGAGAGAGAGAGAGAGAGAGAGAGAGAGAGAGAGAGAGAGAGAGAGAGAGAGAGAGAGAGATGGAAAAAGAGAAGTTAAGCCACATGGCCTTTCCTTTTGGACCTTCCCTCAAACACAACAAATTAAAAAGACCTGTTACTTTCAGCATTGATTGGATCCTCTAACTCTTCTGTGAAATCCCTTTAGGTTTAGTGGTACACCTTGACCTATAATGACTAGAATTATAGAGGGAGGCATGTATGAGATTAGGGAATTCTGCAGACAAATGGTAATTCCATCCTCTTTATCCTATGTGTCTTTCTTCCCTTCTAGCCTTTTTACCTCTATCTCTATCGCTTCTCCAATAATTCCTTGGAGTCCATTCTGTCTGATGTTCTGCAAACTGATAATTATAACATTAGTAGATCCATATTTAAATGTATGAATTCCTCCCTCCCACCCCCTCCAGTCAGCCCTACTTACTTTTAAGAAGATGAATAAATGAGTCACCATGTCCTTATTATGAATGGTGTTTGAAGTTGGAAAAAAAAGAAACTGGGATGGTTAAGGTAAAAACTGCCCAGCTGCCTGATTCTGCCCCACCTAAATTGCTTCGTCCCTTTTAAATACTTTGATGATCACTTTCTTGTCCTTGGCTCACCACTCCTGACATGCATTCTGATCATCACTCCAATCTAATACTGATTTACAAGAGAGAAGGGAGTAGAGGTGGGAGGATGGAATGGAATGCCAACATTGATTTTGAGGGAAGATGTTAAAGCCATTTTGCCACTTTGAGGCATCTCTTAAAACATCTGAAACAACACCATGGGAGCTTAGAGCCTTTTTATGCAGGGTGAAATATCTATTAAGCTTCTTTGGAAAGCTGGAAAACATTACACAGGTATTAAGATAATGCAAAAAGTAGAAAATATTCTATAAGTGAATTATACTCAGGAATACCTTGAACTTAATCAAATGATTTATGCAGTGTAAGAGAGCAATGTGTAGCCTTTATTTTTCATAATAAATGTTGTGTCCTAACACAGAACAGACATTAATTCTGTTGTTGCTGAATTGAATCAAAGATTGGGTAGGTAGTATGAAATATACAAAATTTAAGGGAAAAAAAATAAGTTGATTGGGAAGACTGAAGGAGAACGGGAACACTACTACATTGGAAATAAAGCTGTGAACTGGTTTAAACAATTTGAAACTGTGTCCCCCAAAGTCATCAAATTGCATATTTTGACTCCATTATGTATCAGATATATATCAAAGAGGTCAAAGATAGAGTAAAAGAACCTGAATGTACAAAAATATTTATAGCATTACTTTTTGTTGTAACAAAGAATTGGAAACAAAGTGGGAGCCTATCACTTGGGCTTAACAAATGAATATAATTTTCAATATTCAATTCAATTATTTGTTATAGAAATAATTAAAAGGACATACAGAGAACCTGAAACTCAGAGAAAATTTTGTGTGACTACAATAATATAAAAGAAAACAACTCAGATCAAAGAAGATCAAAAAAGTTCTCTCCAGAAGTCAGATGGTGAAGCAGGTTTTCCATATTTGGAATACTCACTTCCATACCTGAGTGCACTTTCCTTTCTAACCTTTCATGACACAATTCTTTTCTGATTCTCATAGCTTTCATATCATTCTTTCTCACTCTTTTCTTTTTCATCATTCATATCACATTCCTAACTGTAAATGTCCAACAAAACATTATTCTTTACAATCTTCTTTCTCTACATTTTTTTTTATCTTGGTAATGTTATCAATTATGCCAATGAGTCATAGATCTATAAAATCAATCCCATTCTAATAATAATTATAAAAAATAACATTTACATATTTAAATCTATATGAATAAAAATAAGTAGCATTTATATAATAACAACCATGTATCAGGCACTGTGTTGATCACGTTAGAAATATCTCATTTAAGTGATTCAAGGAAATTCCAATAGACTTGTCATGGAAAGAGCCATTCATATCCAGACAGAGCACTAAGGAGATTGAATGTGGATCAAAGCATAGTATGTTCACCTTTTTTGTGGTTTGCATGCTTGTTTTTTCTTTCTTAATTTTTGTCCCTTTCGATATGATTTTTTCTTATATGACATAATAAATATGGAAATATTTTGAAAAAAATTAATAAATATCTCATTTTATTTTCATAGCAACCTTGGGATGTTAAGTACTTAGTTCAAACTGAATATCTTGAAAACATTTCAAATTCAATGTGCTCAAAATTAAGTTCATTATTTCCCCCCAAAAATCCATGCCTCTTCCAAACTTTCCAATTTTTCAATCATTCCCATTCTTGAAGTTTTACAAGTTTGCAACTGATTCTATCCTCAACCTTTTATACTCTCTTGCCACACATAGCCACCAAATCTTCCTGTTTCTATCTCTGTAACATCTATCTTGTAGCATTCTTTCTACTTACTCACACAGTTATCATTTTCATTCAATCCTTCATGACTTCTTGCCTACATTCTTTAACTCGAATCTGATCAACTCACTCTCCTTAATTAAGTGTTGTAGATCAGTTGTGCCCAACTCTTTGTGATCCTGTGGATCATAACATACCCAGAAATTGTTAGGGTTTTCTTAGTTAAGAAACTGGAGTAGCATTTCCTTCTCCAGCTCATTTTACAGGTAAGAAACCTGAAGCAAACATAGTTAAGTGACTTGTTTAAAGTCATCAGCTAGTTAAATATCTAAAATTAGATTTAAACATATTTTTTCCTGATTTCAGGGCCAGTGCTATATCCATTGAACTTAACAGCCTCCTCAATAAATCACAGTAGCTCCCTAGTACTTCCAGTATAAAATGCAAACTCCTCTGTTTAGCTTTTAGAACATCTTACTTCTTGGCCCCAATCTACCTTTCAAGCCTCATTATATATTGTTACCTTTCATGAACTCAGATCCAGCCAAACCAGGCTTCTTTATGTCTCTCACATACAACACTCTATCTCCCATCTCCATGCTTTTACACTTATTAACTTTCATGATTGGAATGTAATCTTTCCTCACTTCAATCTGATTAAATCCTTCAATTCTTTCAAAATTCATTTTTAGCATTACTTCCTGTGTGATACAGTGGAAGCATAATCTTCCACATAAGGCCTTTTCTTTTTCCCTCTAGGCTTAATGCCCTTCCTTTCAAATAATCTTGTACTTGACAAGTTTGCATTTATTCTCTTTATATTTAATAGGTGTATGTGTGTGTATATATATATATATATATATATATATATATAAATATATATATATATATATGTACATATATATATAATTTCTCCCTCCCATCCCCTCAAGTGTAGATATGTAGATCTCCCTCCCATTCCCTCAAGTGTAGATATGTAGACTTCTTATAATGGTTTCATTCACTGCATTTCTATCCTTACCTAGATCTAACACAGTGTCCAGCATATGGTTGGAGCTTAATAATCACTTGTTAATTATTTCACCCATTTTCTGGAGCTACTATATAATGATATGATACAGAGAAGTTAGGAAAACCTCAGTTGAAATCCTGCTAAGAGACACTATTATTGTTGTCTTGAGGATATTTTCCAGTGACATATCTACTCTTTGAGATCCCACTGAGGATTTCCTTAGTAAAGATTCTAGAGTGGTTTGCTGTTAGGTTCTTACTAAGTGCTAATGAGATAATGAGATATTAGGTTTTTACTAAGTGCTAAATCAGTACTTAACAATTTTCTAGTTCCGCCTTTCCTGGGAGTTTGACTTGTGAATTCCTGGGGAAGAGCTTGCATGCTTAGGAGGAGCAAGTTCATTGGTTGAAGTAATTTTTCCCAGAAGCCCTTGCATTATCCCTTCTCTAGGAGGATAAAAGAGGGCAGCTCTGGAGGAAAAGGGAGTCTCTGTTCTAGACCAGACTTGAGGCGCTCTCTGCAGCAAGGGAAATCACTTTTCTAGACCAGAGTTAACAGCAACTGTCTGGAGACAACGGTTCTCTACAGGAAGAAGAATCTGTCCAAGAGATTTGAGTTAACACAGCAGATCTCCTCACAAAGAGCGATTGGCAGCTTCTGGAGACAACAGCACGTTACATATTGGCATCCACAACGTGGGGCAAGGACTCTTGCTTATCCTGACAAGGACTTATTCTGAGCCCTTCAGAGGAGCTAGACTGGACCATCGCAGTTTGCCATTTCCTTCTCCAGCTCATTTTATAGAGCAGGAATTGAGGGACACAGGATTAAGTGACTTGCCAGGACTGCCTAGTTACTAAGTGTCTGAAGCCAGATATGAACTCAGGAAGAAGAGTCTTCCTCATTCCAGGCCCAGCTCTCTATCCTCTGCAACATCTAGCTGCTCAGCTTAAAAACTTACTGATTGTGTAATCATGGGTCAATTATCTAGTTTTGCTGAATTTCATTTCCTTCTCCACTATAGGGTTTATGAAATTCAGACGAGATTATAAATACATAAATAAAATACATTTAAAGTATATTCAAATTTATATTTAAATAACATTTGAAAATCATTGAAGCATTATCTAAATATGAACTATTTTTTATGATACAGTGTCAGGATAATGGTCTTAGAGAATTTGGCTTTATGATATGGTATGTGTTGTAGGTTTTTAGGGAAAAAAGAAAGATGGAATAGAGATTTTTTTTAAAATGAGCTCAGTAGTCAGTATATGTTTTTCCTTTATCAGAATCCTAGATCTCTAAAATATAAAAAGAAAAAAGACTACAGTGAAGTCTATATAGGGATATTTCTTTTTGTAAAAACATTTTTAGTTCCTACTTTAGTTTTATGCACAAAAGCATCTTTTCATGAAGTGATGCTTAAAAATATCCTTCCAACTAAGACCCAATTTCTACAGCATTTGAAATTTCCTGTTAATTATAAAATATGATTTATCATTTAAGCTAGTTTATTCTGCTTTATAAAAAAACATTTCTTCCATTTTTTCATGTTTCTTTTTTTCTTTGAAAAATTTTCCTTTTTAAATTCTGAATATAATGATCATCAAAAAGGAAAACATCTCTATATACAGATAGAATAGAATGGAATGGAAAACGAAGCTTATGTATGAAACTAAAAATCTTTATTGCTTATACTTTGCTTTTTTTTTAAAAAAAAAAAGGAAAAAAATACAAAATACTGCTTTTAAATCTGTTTTTATTACTATGTTTACTTCTTAACTTTTTTTTTCATTTTTCTTTGTGTTTAAAAAAATTCTTCAATGACCCTTTACTATTTATTTTTTTCTTTTGGGGTCAGTGCTACCATTAGCTCCCCTTTCCCTTTGTCAAATTCCCTCCCATTATAAAGTTAAAAAAAAATCCTGCTAACAAATAAGCATGTAAGCAAACAAATTCACACGTTGGGATGTAAGAAAAATCTATTTCTCAATTGGCACCTTGACTCCATCACTGCTTTGTCAAGAGATGAATAGTATATTTCATTATCAAGTGTCTAGAGTGGTATTGGCCATTGCTTTGGACAGTGTTCTTAAGCATTTAAAAGTTATTGTTCTTTGTAATGTTATTGTCCATATACAAATTGAGCCCGTTATTCTGCATCTATTCATTTAAGATTTCCCATATTTATTGGAAATATTCTCACTCATTCCTTATACATAAAAATACTTTATCATAAACCACAATTTATTTAGCCATCCCAAATGATTAGAATCATGATCTGTTTTTTGCTTTGAAAAATAGTATGGATACTATTGGATAATAATGGATAAATATCACAAAGCTGGGAAGAATAATTGACAGTAAAAATCCAAAAGTATTTTGACATGTAGGAATATTGAAATGAAAGAAAATGAAACATAAAGTCTTACATTTGGATCCAAGAAATCAGCTTTCCAATTTCAAGATGACAAGGGGAAAATGGCTAGAAGACCACTAATTTTAAAATGACATAATTACTTTGGTGGAGTACAAACTCAAAATTAATTAATAGGAAGTATTACAACCAAGAAAGCTACTGTAAACTTAAAGTACATTTTGAGAGACATAGTACCAAGTAGTAGGAAGGTGATCTTGTAGTATTGAGCTTTGTTCAGATTACATATGGAATAATGTGTTCAGTCCTGGACACTCTATTAAGAAAGACACTGATCAAGTAATGAGTATTCAGAGAAGAGCAATTAGGATAATGAGGACCCTGATAGTCAAGCCTTCTAGAAATGGTAGAAGGAAATGGAAATATTTACATTGAAGAATACAATAGGAGAGGCATGATATTTGCCTTCAAGGATTTGAAAGACTGTCAGACAAATGAAAAAATTTAATTGATCTTGGTCCCATAGGATAGAACTAAGAGCAATAAGTAGAAGTTTGGAGAGGATGTAAGGAAAATTTCCCAAAAGTTAGAGATATTCAAAAGTGGAATTAGCTGATTCGAAGGATAGGGAAGATTTCCTCCTTTGAGGTTGACAAATGAACGTTGGATGGTCTCAAGTGTTGCAAATGTAGAAGGAATGGTGTTTAAGTGTGGGTAGGAAAGCTGTCCTTTGAACTAGTTCCTTCTAATTCATATCTCTGATTTATGTATATATGTTAACTTTCTGTCACTGATCTCTTTGGGATACAAATTCACTGAATCAAATATTATAAAAAATATAAAAACTTCCCACATATATACAAAACAATATTTTTCAGGATAGATGAATCAATTTGCAACTACAACAGTAGTATTTCATTTTAAAGTTAACTTTTTCCATGAGATTTTTAAAATCATTTTTACCAGTTGATGACTATTATTTGATAACTCAAAGGAGTTTTGATATTTTGTGGCTGTGATGGTAATTTTTATGTTAGCAATTTTCATGTTGTATTTTGAAAGTTGCTTCTTCATATCCTTGTCTATTGGGAAATAGAGCATAGACAGATGTTTTGCTTCAATTCTGTATACTTTTTAACGTCAGACCTATAATAATTTGATGAAAATATTTTCTCTATGCATATTTTTATTAATTATATAATTTTATGCAACATCTTTAATTTTAAATAATTCAAATTTACTTTCTTTTCTAATCTTTTTCATGTCTATTTATAACTTCTTCCCATATCTTCAATTGTAAAATATATAGTTTTCCATTTTCCCCTAATTTTTAAAACATACCTTTTTATATTTCAATCTTTTGTATATGTGGAATTTGTTATTGAGTGTGGTATAATATATTGGTCTAAATCTATTTGTGTGCTGAACCACTTTCTAGTTTTTCCATCTGTTCTCATTTCTCCCTCAAAACGTGTCATTTATTCAGCAGTTTGCAATGTTGGACTTATTAAACACTGGGCTTTATTTTTGCTTCTGGATCTTACTTATTTATTCTCAAGATGAGATCCTGTATATAAAGCAATCTGAAAAATCTAATATGCTATATAAATATCAGCTCTATTCTTATTTTTTTCATGTTTTGATGGAGTTATAGTTGCTCAATTGTATTTTTTTTCATCTTTTTTTCTTTTTTGACTCTTTTATTTGAATTTCAAAGTGTATGCTCAATTCTATTATTTTCATTAGGAAGATCAGTAGATTTCAAACTCTTCAGATTTCTCTCATAAACAAAACAAATTTGCACATCAGGGCAAACATAGACTGGTGAAACAGAAAAAAGACTTGTTGCAGAATAGCAGTCCTCCTGGAACAACCTAAGAGAAAAAAGATCCCAGGCTAAGGATTAACCAGTGTGAAGTATAAACACTTCCAAGATAGCTCACAGAAACAGCAAGCTGGGACCCCCTGGGGCTAGCTCCATTCAGAAGAAGCCTCAGCCAGAATCACAGAAACTTTGATTTCCCAGACTATGGGGAATTGAGGGTTTGAGTCTGGAAAGAACTGAAGTCTCAACTGACTGAGAACATCAGACCTAGCTATGGCACTGAGACATTATTCTGGGCACTTAGAAGGAGCTAGCATGCCTGGTAAGTGCAGAAGCAGTGGGACAGAGATGCTGCTGGCTGTGGGCACTTGTAGGAGGGAGAAGCTTTTGGTTTGGTCAAAGGGAAATGCTGACATTAAGCCAGAGGCACCTTTCCCTTACCCCACAATTAGAGGTGCTTACACTAACATCTCTCATTTAAAAAAAAAAAAAAAAAAAAGAAGAAAAGAAAAGAAAAGAAAAAAAAAAAAGAATAAGAAAACAAGAAATAACCCCAAAAAAGAAACTTACTAGGGGAATAAGGAAGACCAGGGGAAATTTAGAGGAGGGAATGAAGTTTAAAAAAAAAAAAAAAAAAGCTTTTTCCATCCCAAAGAGTAATGTTAAGTTCCCTGCCCAGAGAGAATTTATAGAATTCAAAAAAAACTTTAAAACTCAAATGAGAGAGAGATTGAGGAAAAACTAGAAACTAAAAATAAAAACTATCCAAGAAAAAAAGATTATTATTTTTTAAAAAGTTAAACCAATTAGAGAAGAAAATACAGAGCCTTAAAAAAGAAAAATAATTCTTTGAAAATTAGAATTGGGCAAGGAGAAGCCAGTGAAACTATAGAAGACCAAAAAATGACAAAATAGAACAGAATGTGAAATCTCTTATAAGTAAAACAACAGATATGGAAAACAGAACAAGAAGAGAAAATATAAGAATAATTAGCCATACCTGAAAGCTATGACCAAAAAAAGAACCTTCATACAATAATGCAAGAAATAATCCAAGAAAATTGTTCTGGAGTAAAATAACAAGAGGGGAAAGTAGAAATAGAAAAATATATACTTATCACCACTTTGAAGAGGTCCTTTGTGGAAAACACATAGGAATATTATTGCCAGATTTTGAAACACTCAGAACAAAGAGAAAAATTTGCAAGAAACAAGAAATAGACAATTCAAAAATTCTGGAGCAACAATTAGAATTATATAGACTTATCAGCAACTACAATAAAAGTCGGTAGAACCTGGAATCAGATCTACTGGCAATCAAAAGAACTAGGTCTGTGGTTAAAAAGTCATATCCAGCAAAATTACCCATAATATTGAATGGGGAAAAATGGATATGCAATGAATTTGCAGATTTTCTGGAGTTTGTTTCAACTAAACCTGAACTTGATAGAAAATTTAACAAAATTAAAGATTAACTTCCAGAATTTTAGCATATATAAATTGTTTATGTTTCTTTACATGGAAATGTATGCCATATGTTTAAATTTTTACATCAGTGACTAGGTAGCTCAAAAGAAAGATTTGGGTAGGTTTGAGTATGATCTGACTCCAAAAAAGGAAAACTGTCTAGGAAAGGTAAAAATAATAATGTTATAAAAATGAATAGACACAGAGGCATTAGAGGGAGGGAGGTGGGCTGATAGTTCTAAAAACTCTCTAGGTTTACCTATTTAAATTACTTTATAACTCTGCCAATAGTAAGTCTTTTACTTTCTTTTTCTTGTCTTATTGCTGTGGTATTTCTATAATTATTTCAGGTAATAGTGGCTATAACAAGCATCTTTGCTTCATCCTTTATTTTATTGGAGAAGTTTTAAGATTTTTCTCCATTATAAGCAATTCTAACATATACATATATATTAATTTGTTAGAACATTTCCTTCTATCTATTGTTTTAATTAAGAATTTTTTGTTTTGTTATTAATATGATTGTGTGTTTTCATAATGTTGACCATCCTTTCTGTTATAAAACCAACTTGGTCATTGTAGATATTATTTTGTAAATATTGTTATAGCTCAACTAGTATTTTTTGTATTTCACACTGGTAGTCATTCTTATTAACCTATAGTTTTTCTCTGCTTTCTCTTTTCTTGTTTTGATTATCAGAGCTATATTTGTCTCATAAAATTTATTTGATAGAATGCCCTCTTTCTTTTCGATAGAAGCATAGATAGCACAGAGATAAATTTGCATTTAAGAGTTTGATAATATTCATTCGTAAATCCTTCTAGCTCAGAAGCATTCCTTTTCTATGGGAATCCCTTTATTGCTTATTCCTTCTGATGTTAGGTTCTTTGGAATATAAATTTCCTGTTCTCCAAATCTGTGATTATTAATTTGTTGATATTTTAGTTTTTTGTGCTTATTTTTCTCTCTTTTTTTAAATTTCTTGTTTTCAAAGATAGAAATTTCTATATGTAGACTATTTTTGTATCCTATGAGATCAGATATGCTTTTTTTTCAGTGATCACCTCTTTAATATAATTATTTATTGTTTCTATGACTTATTCTTTGATCTAGGAATTTCTTATTTTTAGAATTGATTCAGGCTAAGGTAAAGACTATCTCTGTCTTAAAGTATGCTGGAGTAAGATTAAATAGTAACATATATCAGTTGAAATTTAGTGGGATAAAGTGCTCAGACCTTCCTAGGTTTTTATACTTCTTTAACTTATGCTTGGCATTTATTATTGAATCATGTATAATTCTTCAGCAGCTCAATGAATCAGTGATCTTACTGAAACTCTCTCCAACAGTGCAGATCAAAATCCTCCCATGCCTTCTTATGTGTTGTAATTGCTGTTTACCTCTTCTATAAATCCTCCAACATTCTTGGGTATTTCTTTTAAATCTCTTGACAATAAGTGAATATTAATGCAGAACTGGAGTTGCCCATTGGTCCAAATGTGCTATTGTTTAAATGTAGTCTATTATAGAAAATTATTTGCAAAAGTCTCCTTTTCTTTTTTATAATTTGGTCAATAATCCCCTCACTCTGTAGATAAAGGAAAGTAGGCACATGGGTTGGTAGTTATTAACATTTTCTCACTTTTCTTTTCCCCCATAATCATACTAGGGATTTCTAATCATTAGGTATCTTCCTTCTTCTCAATATCTTTGAGGCCAAACCCACAACATTTTCAAAATTACAGCAATTTAATTTTTAATCCCACTTTGTTTTGAATCTCTTCTAATCTAGTTTGTTTTACTATTTTTGTCTTCTCTGGTGGCATTTCTCCTTTTTATATAACACCTTAAGGATTTTGTTATTGGAATCTAAAATGTCATGGCTCCACAGTCAAAGATGAAAGATACAATGTCTAGTAAAAATATTGACATATCTTTTTTTAGTGTTTGTCCATTTCATTATTCTTCCAGTTTTACCATCAGATGATTAGTTAAGATGATCTGACTAAAGGTGGATCTTTTGCTAAACTTTCTTTAAATTTGTTTTCCCTAAATTTCATCTAATTATCTTTTTTTTAAATTAATTTTATAATTATAACATTTTTTGACAGTACATATGTATAGGTAATTTTTTACAACATTATCCCTTGTACTCCTTCTGTTCCGAATTTTCCCCTCCTCCCCCTCCCCTAGATGGCAGGCATTCCTATATATATTAAATATGTTATAGTATATGCTAGGTACAATATATATGTGCAGAACTGAATTTTTTTTTGTTGTTGTTGTTGCAAAGGAAGAATTGGATTCAGAAGGTAAAAATAACCTGGGGAGAAAAACAAAAAAAAAATGCTAACAGTTTACATTCATTTCCCAGTGTTCCTTCTCTGGGTGTAGCTGATTCTGTCCATCATTAATCAATTGGAATTGGATTAGCTCTTCTCTATGTTGAAGATATCAACTTCCATCAGAATACATCCTCATATAGTATTGTTGTTGAAGTGTATAATGATCTCCTAGTTCTGCTCATTTCTCTCAGCATCAGTTGATGTAAGTCTCCCCAAGCCTCTCTGTATTCCTCCTGTTGGTCATTTCTTACAGAACAATAATATTCCATAACATTCATATACCATAATTTACCCAACCATTCTCCAATAGATGGACATACATTCATTTTCCAGTTTCTAGCCACTATGAAAAGGGCTGCCACAAACATTTTGTCACATAGAGGTCCCTTTCCCTTCTTTAGTATTTCTTTGGGATATAAGCCCAGTAGTAGCACTGCTGGATCAAAGGGTATGCACAATTTGATAACTTTTTGGGCATAATTCCAGATTGCTCTCCAGAATGGTTGGATTCTTTCACAACTCCACCAACAATGTATCAGTGTCCCAGTTTTCCCACAGCGCCTCCAACATTCATCATTATTTGTTCCTGTCATCTTAGCCAATCTGACAGGTGTGTAATGATATCTCAGAGTTGTCTTAATTTGCATTTCTCTGATCAATAGTGATTTGGAACACTCTTTCATATGAGTAGAAATAGTTTCAATTTCATCCTCTGAAAACTTCATATCCTTTGACCATTTAGTTTTGTTTGTACAAAAGCTTCTTAATTTGATGTAATCAAAATTTTCTATTTTGTGATCAATAATGATCTCAAGTTCTCCTTTGGTCATAAATTCATTCCTTCCTCCTCCACAAGTCTGAGAAGCAAACTATCCTATGTTCCTCTAATTTATTTATGATCTCATTCTTTATGCCTAAATCATGGACCCATTTTGATCTTATCTTAGTATGTGGTGTTAAGTGTGGGTCCATGCCTAGTTTCTGCCATACTAATTTCCAGTTTTCCCAGAAGTTTTTGTCAAATAATGAATTCTTATCCCAAAAGTTGGGATCTTTTGGTTTCATCTAATTATCTTACAAAGCAATAGTGTTCATAATCTTTTCTGTCTTACTCTGAAACGTTTTTATAATTGAATTTGAATTTTAAACTTGTCTTGTCCTTGGCTGATGTTTCTGTGCTTGGTTAAAAAAAAAATCAAATGCTTGCTGGACAATGTGGTTCCTAGTTTCTTTCAAAAATATCTTGATAGTTGTTTCATATATGTTAAACTTTCTTGGGAAATAGCATTAGGTCAATATCTTTTAATATTCCATTTCCCATGGAGAAAAGTATCAATATTTAGAATAGGTCAGTTTGCAGCTTCTTTAATTGCATGCTGTGTTTTTTTTTTCCCATTTTCTTCTTTATTCTAATTTATTTTTGATTTTGACCTTAGCTCTAATAAGTTAATTGAATGACTATGTAGAAATAGCTGATTCAGAAATGACTACCACATTCAATAACTAATTTCTTATCTATTCAGATATAGTTAGTGCCATCTTTTTATGTGATGTTATTTGGTATTCACCCTTGGCAACACTTTTTATTGAATAGAAACATTCATGATATATAGGAATGAAGTTTCTGTATAGTTTATAAAATTTTGGTTTTTATTCCTTAATTCTAAGCTATGTTTTTCAACATATTTTTTGCTATCTTCATATACCTACTTTTGCACTAAAATCACAGAGCATGAAGCTATATGTTGATTTATTTTGTAAAATATTTATGAGAAACTAATAGAAGTCTGAATTTGGGAATGGGCATACCTGTAACACATTTCCTATAACACATCCTAACTGGAATTCTGGAGAAATCTCAGTGCTCCAGGGAACTCTCTAAGATCATAGGTTGCCAGAAAATTGGAGGTCCCTATACTGAAAAGTAATTAAAGATCCAGTAAACAAGGAAAAAATAGAGTTATTAAGTGAATGTTTCCATCTCCTCATTCATTGTAATAGATATTGTTACATAATCTGCTATTGTCTATTGGTGACCATTTTCCAGGATAAGCTCATCACTTCTTAAATTCATCATCACATTGCTAACTCAAGGTTTAATTCACATCACCACTCCTCAGGCACCTCTCTCCTCTGATTAAATTGGCAGAGTACCAAATGCTTCACCAAACCTGTATTTATAAAGGGGCAGAAACTGCACTCAACTCACTTCTGTATCTATTGCTCTTCCTGTTTTTAACTCCACAGAACAAAATGCCCCTTGACTCTGTTTTCCTGCTTCCTTTTGTGTGTAGTCTCCAATTTTAGATAGTAAGCTCTTCACAAACCTAGGGTAGAAATCCCTCTAATTCATTGATGGCAGCTACACATATTACATCTTCTTGGAATCAGAGATGACAGTTGGTGAAGTTGTTCACCAAAGATGGATGAACAATCTTGAAAAAGACTTTGACAAGTCTTTACACCAGAGATGCTTAGTTTTCCTTGAATACGCCATATAATGAAAATATTAATATTAACATAATATATAGCTAAGATGTTAAACATTAACCTATATCCTGTTAACATTTTAATAAATAATTGTTTTCTTATAGAAATATGGCATTATAATCCTGCTAGCGGTCATTCATTCACATCTAGAGAAATCCTCTACCCCTTATATTATCCATATAGCTTATGTATATATCCACATGGGCTTGTTTAAATGTATTTACAAGGAGGAATGAATATAGCTCTCAGCAATCTGAGCACTCACCTCTCAAATGGCAATTGGCTTTTTGAATGACATAGAATAAGGTATTGAAACCATGAAGCTGGATACTTGGTCTCAAAAAGAAGACAGATACCAGACTAAAATTTAACATAATTGTCTTTTCACTCAAAAAACATTACTAGTTTAGGGGAAATGATTGACACTTGTGATCACTATTCCTTAAAAGTCAAAGAATACTCCAAGATACATCCTAAGAGGACTCATAACACATGCTAATTATATAAAACTCATCACAGATTTTGAATAATTCATAAACTCATTTTTTTTCAATCCAAAAGCAAAAAAAGAACAGAGAAATTATACAGATTCCACTGTATATGCCTCTTTTTAAGCTGGAAGTCAGAAGAACAACTCTCCTCTCTGAAGTTCTTTCGCAACTTATGATCAATAGGATCAGATGGATGAATCTGGAAGTGAATTAGCTGGGGCAGGATAGAGGTTTGGGGAAGTAAGAGTTATAGGAGATAAGCCCTGTCTACATGCCATATAGAGAAGTAGGGAAGCAAATTACAAAGGGCATGCAAAGTAATTATTTGGTCAATCAACACTAAGGAATAAATGAACAAATGATTGAAAGAACACGCATTGAAACTTACTAAATTAAGCACTGGTATAAAAGCAAGACAACTCCTTCTTTCAAAAGACTTTCATTTTAATAGGGAAGGAATTCATATGGGTGGTTATTATTTCATGATGGATAACTAAGCCTGGAGATGATTAGAGTGCATCCCTGCCATATAGATAGAGCACAGAGACACCAGATCAAGGTCTGAAGCCAAGAAATTTAGGCAGAAAGGAGCAAAGGAAAATGGGCAAATATCTTAAAAACTTTTATAAACTGTAAACTGTTAAACTTTTCATCTATTGCTGTAAGTAACAGCATTTCTTCTAACCCAACCCCTCATAGTATTTCATGGCAAATTCTTTTTTAAATTACCTAAGAGATTGGTTGATTCGTCTCATATCTAACAATAACAGGTATGCTGTTGTCAGGGAGTAGAGGACAGATGGGCAGAAGGAAACTCTTCCTGTTTTATTCCCATGAGAAGCGGGTGTGATTAGGGGGAACTCTGAGGGGAATAGTGACAGCTATAGGGGGAATCAGGGTATCAAGGCCTCAGCCTATGAATAGGAAAATGGAGACATTGTGGGGTGCAGGTAGCGTGTTACACCCTCTGGCATCACAAGAGCAGGTTTTCATATCTCCTTAGCTCTAACTCAAAATTCTAAATTGCCCTTTCAAATAGCTGGAGGTTCTTCTGTAGGAAGAGTATAGGTATTAAAGAGCTTATCATGATAGCTATAAATCCATTCATACTAAGGAATTGGTAATGTTCACATGAGACACTAGAAGAGAAAGCTTAGTGATATCAGTACTGTCTCCAATTAAAAGCTAATAAGTTTTTTTTTTTTTTTATAATATAAGTAGATTCCAAAATGTGAGACTGTCCATCTTAACTGTACCATTACAAATGAGAGTTCTGAATGAAGGAGGTTATTATTTCAATTTATTCCTCTCTAGTTAAACCACATCTGTATTCAGTCCTAGGCAACACTTAAATATATATATATATTGCTGCGTTTTCTTCTTTATATCACAGTTTTTCCTGCTATATTCCTATCTTTGGCCTGACTGCTGTTTGCCACTTCCCTCCCTCACACCATGGAATTCTCTCTTGTTAAACAACAACAATAACAACAACAACAACAATAACAAAAATAAAAAAAAAAAACAAGCAATATATTGTGTGATCAGGGAGATGTTACCCTTCTACAGAGAAGGAAGCATATTTTATTTTTAGTAATCCCTAGTCATTATAATTAATCTGAGTTTGGCTTGAATACCTTTTTGGAAGGACATTGATATACATCCAGAAGAGTAATATTTGAAAGGGAAGGACATTTAACCATACTGCATAAATGTTTGTAATTGTAGATAAGAAAATTATAAAAGACTCAGGTCTTGATAGTATTTGATAGTATTTGAGTTTTTGAAGGTATTACATTTGTGTTTCTTGGCACCAAAGGACAGACTACAGAATAATGGGTCAATTGATTCCAGTAATATATGGAGATAGGCAAAAACTTCTATATAATTAGGGTTTTCCAAGAGTAGTATGGGCTCTATTTGGAGGAATGAATACCCTTTTAGACAAAGTCTACCTAAAAGGCTGAATGGATCATTTTTCAGAGATATTATAAAGAGATGCTTTATTGGGAGCATCACACATTTCTGATTTCCCCCCATTTATATCTCCTTTATTATCTAGATGTTGGATTAAATAAATGAAGTCTTAGAACCTTTTCAGATAAGAATTTCAATATTCTTCTACACTAACCTACATTATGCTTCAAAGTAAAGCAAAGAAAAATTGATGATTAAGGTTAAATTATAGATGCAATATTCTTTGCATCATGAACCCTTAATATTTTTTATTATTAAAGCTTTTTATTTCCAAAACATATGCATGGATAATTTTTCAATATTAACCCTTGCAAATTCTTGTGTTCCAATTTCCCCCCTTCTCATCACCTCCTCCCCTAGATGGCAAGTAGTCCAATAAATGTTAAAAGTGGTAAAATATATATTAAATTCAATATATGCATACATATTTATACAATAATCTTCCTGCACAAGAAAAATCAGAACAAAAAGAAAAAAACAATGAGAAAGAAAATAAAATTCAACCAAACAATAACAAAAAAAGTGAAAATGCTATGTTGTGATCCACACTCAGTTTTCACAGTCCTCTCTCTGGGTATAAATGGCTGTCTTCATGACTGAACAATTGGAACTGGTTTGAATTTCTCATTGTTGAATAGAGCCCCATCCATCAGAATTGATCATTACATAATCTTGTTCATGCCATGTAAAATGACCTCCTGGTTCTACTCATTTCACTTAGAATCATTCATGTAGGTCTCTCCAGACCTCTCTGAAATCATCCTGCTGGTTGTTTCTTACAGAACAATAACATTCCATAACACTCATATGCCATAACTTATTTATCCATTCTCCAATTGATGGGCATCAACTCAGTTTCCAGTTACAAAAGGGCTGCCACAAACATTTTTGCACATGTGGGCCACTTTCCCTCCTTTATAATCTCTTTGGGATATAAACCCAGTAGAGACACTGCTGGATCAAAGGGTATGCACAGTTTGAGAGCCTTTGGGACATAGATGAACTCTTAATCTTGAAAATAATCTTATATACATGTTGCCTCTGAGGCAGTCTCCAAGGGGGGAGAAAAAAAAAACCTACCTTATGCTCAAAGTACTTTGTTGATCCACAAACTCTTAAATCCAGATTCCATAAACTCCCACTGATGTATTGTTTACTTTTACCAATCATAGTATACTGCAAGCAAAGGTATGAAATGAAATAATATGGTAAGTTATGTATCCACAGAACATTTGTCTTAAAATCTGATACATATTGTGCAACAAATACACATTCCATAAATGAGGTAAGTAGATGTATCTAGGAAATGCGCATGCACAGTCATGCAAAAACAGAACATAGGAATCTAGAAACTATACATGGAAAATGATGTGATCTTTGATGTGGGGTTTGACACCAAATGATGGCAGTTAACAAAAGTTGGGGTGTGATCATGTGAAGAATCCACGATGGCCATTCTCCTTGGCAAAAGGTAGATTTATTTAGGGAAATAAGTTACAGACAAAATGACTGGATACAATAGACACCAGGAATGGTAAATATGAAAGAGTGGGAGAGCATATAAAAGACAAGCTCCTCAGTGGAACTCAAAATTAATAATCTAATACAAAGGGAACCCCCCCATGAGTTTGGGTATGACCTTAGCTGGCAGGCTAAATCCTGAAAAGGACTGAGCATTGTAAAGGAGTTAGTTGTAAGGAGAAATGGGGTTGGGAAGTATAGTGAAGTTTGGGGAGATACCAAGTGGCATGGAGAGAAGAGCTAAGGAGAAAGACACTAGGAGGCAAAGTGCCATGGTGAACTGACCCAAAGGAAGATAGCAGCTATGAGATGACCCACAGGTATGTTTTATAAGGAAATTTTAACCTCAGGGGCATGATTGGTATTTCTACAGAGGGTAGGTCTCAGGAGTTTGACATAACTTGGATTTCAGACTGGACTTTCTCCTTAAAGGGTAGGACCATGGAGCTAAACTGATCTTTATCAGAGTCTTCTGCTGGCTAGCTTCAGCACCTAACCACACCTAACATTGAAGACCTCATCAGAGGAGATATACATGAAGGAATCATGTCATCTGGATATATTAGTGGAGGGACATCTCCAATCTATACTACCAGAGCACCATTCAAAACTTTTGGGATTATCAATGCCTTTTTCTATCTATATCTAATTATATTTATTAATAAGTAGAATATGACATCATACACTCTCTGGGTATCACAGCTCTGCTCTTGTTCATCTCTATTTCTTCTTGATGCTTTTATCTTCTACTGTTAGCTACCTTATCCCCATAAGAAGAGAAGAATGGGCTCTACCATTTCTATTTTTGCTTGTATTCCAGAGTCCATGCTTTTACTCTCTGAGGCAGATAGGTAGCACATAGGATAGAGTGGATTTAGAAAGAATGAAATTTAAATCCAGCCCCAGTCATTTACTAACTGTACAACCCTGAATAAGTCACTTAACTCCTTAGAGTAGAGGAGAGAAGTAGAATCCTGTACAATAGTGGCAGCAACAATAAAAGGACAGGAGAATCTAAATAAGATACCCTTGTATTTACATTACCCACCTCTTTTCTCACAAGGCCACCCAATTTTATTTCTGATGAATTCTGTTCTACTGAATCAAAGACTTTTTTTTTTTTTTTTTTAATAATAAACTGAAATTTTACAATCAATTTCATGGTCTGTTATAGAATGGCATTTGTGAAAGGCTACCTGTTTTCATATTGAGAGATCAGCTAAACAAAAATGAAATAGTTAAACACAATAATGTCAATAATAGTGATAACGGCAAATGAATACATAAGGAGAACTTGTGCTTTTATAAAATCTAATTACTTTCTGGGAAATAAATGTAAGTAGTACACTCAGGGATATTATGAACATAAATGTCTTACCTATGTTGCCTTTCATGACTATGTTCTTCTCTCTTACCCAGAATTAGGGCTAGTGGTAGGCAAACCAGGCAACTATCTAGGGTATAGTACTTGTGAAAGCATAAGGAAGGATATTTTAAATGTGTTTGTGTGTATGCAAATACTTATTCAAGACAGAAAATTCCACCCTCTATAGCTGGTAGATATAATTGAACTTGTAAGAGTGAAGACTGAGATGAATAGGAGTTATGATTTTCAATCTTGATCCCTAATCCACAAACTCCTTTTTCAAGTCTAAGATCACTTACCCTATTGATGTAATATAGCTTCTAGGGGAGACAACAATGATTTTGTAGTCCCCTGATTTTAGGAGGGCTTCTGTTCTAACACTGTCAGTAATCCTAAATCTTCTGGCTTTGGAGTCTGCCTCAGGGACTCCCACACTCCCAATCTAAGAACAACAATCTGTCTGATTCTGAATGGACCACTCCTCAATTCATTGCTGATTGATAATCTGGTCATTGAGTGTAGCGAGCTGTCGTCTCCAGAAGCTGCCGGATCGCTCTCTGGGAAGAGATCTGCTGTGTCTACTACTCAAATCTCTCCGACAGATTCTTCTTCCTGTAATGAACCGTTGTCTCCAGGCAGTTGCTGTTAACTCTTGTCCAAAGAAGTGACTTCCCTTCCTGCAGAGAGCCCCGTCAAGCCTGATGCAATTCAGAGTCCTCTTCTTTCTCTGACAGTCCTCTCTTTTATTCTCCCAGAGAATGGGCGTGGGATAATGCAAGGGCTTCTGGGAAGAACCACCCCAGCCAATGAGCTTGCCCCCTCTATCAAGTCAACCTGAGTTCTCACCTTGTAATTGTCCAGAAAACCTCAGTTCTCACTTAGTAATCCTAACATCTCCCCCTTTCTTTTGATTTAGAACATAGGACAGTCATGACCTTGAAACATAAATCCATCAATATGGGAAGTATTACAGATAATTACATAAATTACATAAGCACATAGTAACATAGTAACATAACACATGCTAGAAGTATATAACATAATCATAAATTGAAAATTTATAAATGTCCATAAGTCCATTGTCCATTAGTCTCATCTTGTGTGAGGAAGTCCAATGATTCCTGCTGGTTTTTAAAGTTCTTTAACAGTCTTCTTATTATCCATGCTCTTTCAGTGTCAGATGTTTCTTAGATCTTCTCCTTTATTTTGAGATCTTTCTCTTTTTCTGTCTCTCTCTGATGGACAAGGCGAATATGACTCGTTGGCACCCATCTGATTCCTTCTCCTGCTGAAGAAATACAAGCAAACCCTCTCTCCCAGGCAGTTAACCGCTTTCTAAATCTCTTCTCATCATCTGACAATTACATTGGAGTTGTTTGCACTGGGCACAGCCCTGTTGGTTTAAAAGGCCCGTATTCTCCCCAAGTGTAATCCATTTTTGCAATCTGATTGCCTTTTGACTGACTTATCAGGTAATCCCTTTCTGCCATGTGATTGCTTCTCTGCTGATTGATTAAATCAGAGTCCTGGCCTTCTAAAGGTTCTTTGGGTGTAACATCAGCTGCCATCATGCCCCAAGTCTTTTTTGCCTGGGACCCTGGACCTGGGCCCCTCATCCCATTTCCCTGAATTATTCTACACTCTGATGCCCAATGGAGTCCTCTGTTGCATTTTGGACATGGGGTTTTAGGTCTTCTTTCACCCTGTCTTCTCACTGTATCTCCATATCTACACTGAGCTCTTAGATGCCCAATTTTTCCACATTGAAAACATCGCCGAGTTTCTCTAGAAGGCCCTTGCCATGAGGGACCCTGTCTTTCCACATTCATCATTGTCCGGGTGTAAAAAGCATTTGTTCCCACTGTAGCACAGCGTCTTATGATCTCCTCTAAAGGAGCATCTTTGTCTAATCCCCATATAATTCTTTTGCAAATCTCGTTGGCATTTTCCTTAGCCAGATGTCTGGTCATTATTTCTGTAGCTGAATTTTCTCCAATAGTTCTTTTGACAGCAGTTTGCAAACGTCCCACAAAATCTGCAAAAGGTTCATTGGGACCTTGCTATATTTTAGTGAAAGCCTCTCCACGATCTTTCTGTCCAGGAAGGACACCCCAAGCTTTTATTGCAGCCTTAGCAATTTGCTCATATATTGTCATGGTATAATTAATCTGTTCTGAATTCTCTCCATACCGACCTTCACCAGCCAAGTGCTCAAAAGTGAATTGTGTGTTAACTCCTATTTCCAAATTGCATCTGACTTGAATTTTACATAATTCATGAAATTCCGCAAGCCATAATAAATTTTCTCCAGGTTCCAGACATGTCCTTGCTATGGATTTCCAATCATTCGGGGTTAGGACTTCATAAGACAAACCATCTAGTAACATTTTGACATAAGCTGATGTAGCCCCATAAAGGGTACAACCTTTTTTCAAATCCTTAATTTTATTCAAATCTAAAGGTGCATATCTTCTCATTTTATGACCTACAGAATCAATATTTTCAATCACAGGATATGCATGTATAAAATCACTTATATCCTGTCCTTCTCTCTTAGCTTTAACCAATGCTTTTTCTAATCTTGTCATAGGCTTAGGCTTCTTCACAGGCAATTCTGTTTGTGTTTCTGCCTCTTCCTCTCCTCCTTCTTGCTCCACCCATGAAGGGTTAATTGAGGGAGGAGATGGGAGGTGCTCCTGTTGCTCAGAATTGTACTTAACTTCATTGTTATCTGATTCATCCTTTTCACCTAGTTTAGTTGACACCTCCCCATTTTGCTCCTTCATCTCTTCCTTTAGAATAACATTTTTTAAAGCCATTTGGATTAAATTGTAGGTATGAATTGTATCTTTGGAAACTGAGTTTGGTCTGGAACCAAAGGGCAAAATGTCACAAAGGCAATTGTAGTGTTCACCTAATTGCTCTCCTACTAATTTCCACTCATCTGGATCCAATTCTTTTTCCAGAGAAAAAGAAGGACATATAACCTTCACAGTTCTTAAAAGTTCAGTAATCTCCTCTAAAATTATAATCAATCCTTGTCTTTTCATAACCTTGATGATGCTTTCCAAACATTTTCCTTGAACAGAAGGTGTTTGCCCCATTTCACTATAAGAGATTCCTGGTTTAGCCCTTAATAAGTTAAGTTCCTTATTTATCTATTAGCACGCTCACTTAATCTTTAACAAAGTTTCCTCGTTACTCACGGTTCTGGGTCAGAGAGACTGAGATCTGGATGGGAGGCTTTTCCACTGGAATCAGGACGTGTCTGTCCCTGTTCAGGCGCCAAATTGCGAAGGTCTGGTCTAGCTCCTCTTGTCAGGATAAGCAAATGTCCTTGCCCCACCTGGACCTGAGGGTCCAGGGTTCAAGACCCACGTTGGGCGCCAAGTGTAGCGTGCTGTCGTCTCCAGAAGCTGCCGGATCGCTCTCTGGGAAGAGATCTGCTGTGTCTACTACTCAAATCTCTCCGACAGATTCTTCTTCCTGTAATGAACCGTTGTCTCCAGGCAGTTGCTGTTAACTCTTGTCCAAAGAAGTGACTTCCCTTCCTGCAGAGAGCCCCGTCAAGCCTGATGCAATTCAGAGTCCTCTTCTTTCTCTGACAGTCCTCTCTTTTATTCTCCCAGAGAATGGGCGTGGGATAATGCAAGGGCTTCTGGGAAGAACCACCCCAGCCAATGAGCTTGCCCCCTCTATCAAGTCAACCTGAGTTCTCACCTTGTAATTGTCCAGAAAACCTCAGTTCTCACTTAGTAATCCTAACAATTGAGAACTAAATTCCAGAGACTACTTCCTGGCCCTACCTATGGGCCATAAAATTAGCTTGTTAATAATAGAAATCTGTTTATTTGTGTCTCCTAGGACTCCTGTTCCTTTGCTAATTTTTTTTGGAACTTAGCCCACTTATAATGGCATTACAATTAGAATAAAACTTTCCCCTTTGACTAGGAAATGGGTTCAAGCATGAAATTTCTTTTGAGACAACTCACTATGACCCCAAACTTTTGGGAACCCCTTCCCAAACTCAACACTATATTATACTTTTCTCCCCAATTCCCACAAAGCTAAATTTCACTCTGCCTCATGAGCACCACAACCCTAAAGCAATTTCTCTTTGTCTCACACCTCCTTTCTTGCCCTAATTGAAAACTGATTTTTTTCCAGAAGAGACTGGTGCCCTCTCTTTCTGCCTCCACCCCTTAATTCATGGAAAGGGTTGTGGTTAAGGTATGACCTTCTTCTCGTGTTCCAGTGTATTCTTCATAACAGCAGTTCATAAGCCTCTCTGTTGACACTGTGACATTTCTCCTCTTGACCTAATTATTTGCCTATCCTGCAATCATAAGCCTCAAACACCTGTAGATCTCTTCTTTTTCTTTGATGTGTAAAATTGGCCCTTTTATCCCTTACCTTTCTACAACAAAAAGTGATCTTAAAAACCAAACAAATTGTAATATATGAATATAATGGAATGTCTTTGATCCACAAGAAAGGATAAATATCGAGAATTCGAAGAAGCATGGAGAAGCTTATATGAACTGATGGAAAGTAAAGTAAGTAGAAGCAGAAAAATCATATATACAAGGATTAGAATAATGGGAGGAATGACAAAAATAAAAATAAAAATAAATGAAGGACTATAATTATCATAACCCAGTGCAGCTTTTGAAAAGTGATGAGGGAAAAAAAAAAAAAAGGAAAGTGGTAAGAAAATTCACCCTCTTGTCCTTTTAAAAAAATTTTTGTCATTCCTTCCATTACTGGTGTTTGGAACCATAATAGTTGGTAGAATTCATTTTATTACAGGGCTAGAACTGGAATGCCTGGTGGAGGTTGACAAAAAGGAAGCCAGATAGCATGGTGGCTGGTGACAGATTGCCAAGACATGAAGTATGTCTGGAATCAAGACCAGATGTATGGGTAATTGAGCCAACTTCCAGTGAGACACTGCCAAAGGTGAGAGTTCTGGAGTAAAGGGGTTAAGTCATTTGAAACTTGGTTTTTAGTTCTGGAAGTGTGGCAGTTGTAGATAACTGGGTAGTGAAAGTGTGATAATATATATGAAAACACTTTGCAAACCATAAAATACCTCATAAATACAAAGTATTTTTATTATATCAATTACCACAATGCTTGCATTTCATCAGTATGAAGATAATACTTCACACCTTGGTAGCAGGTTTAATTTGCTGTTGTGCCCCAAATACTTCATCACTTGGTAGACATTATTCTGAGTAAAGACATCAGAATAACACTTAAATAATGAATTGTTATTTTTATATTATTTTTATATTCTCATCTGAAATGCGTATCTTCTGTTCATAACAACTCTTCTAATTATCATTGCTGATGTCTAACCTTCCTCTAGAGCTATTTTCATGTTTCTCAATTACTTTGGGACTTGTTTGTGTCATTGGACTTTTTAGAATCCTGAAATTTTACTTTTTTATTTTTCTTGAGGCAATTGGGGTTAAGTGACTTGCCCAGGATCACACAGCTAGGAAGTGTTAAGTGTGTGAGACCATATTTGAACTTAGGTCCTCCTAACATCAAGGCTGGTGCTCTATCCACTGTGCCACCTATCTGCCTCCAAATTTCACATTTCTTACACCATTTGGTGTAAGGTCCATCTTGGCATTCATACTTTTAATTGCTTTATCCTTCCTGATTTCCTTAGACCTGTAGAGTTTTTTTCAGAAACTTTTACCTACTTATCTACTCCAATTGTCTTCATCAGTCACTTTAATGCTACCTTTCTAAGCACCTAAACCCCTTTGTCTTATGTCTATGTGAATGAATAGCTATGAATGAATCACTACCAATCATTTCTTTCTTCATTCATAGTCTAAATCCACAGTATTGTTGGAAGAAATCATGGAACCATCTTGACCTGGTCTATTACAACTTTCAAGCTAATTCAATTAGGTGCTCAATTCTGCACAATTTTTAGTAGAACTTTTTTATTCTCTAGTTTATTTTTCATAGTTAATATCTGTCACCCATTTCTACTCTGCAGTAAGTATAACATTATTTCTAGACCGTATTTCTTTTTAGAAGATGTCAATGAGAGATGCTGGAAATTTCAGGGACAAGATGTTGAGATGTGGCCCCTCACTATTGATCCTCTAGCAACTAAAACATATCCAATAGTTATGTCATATAATTGGTGGCTAGAGGTATATGCAATAAAGCCACTCAATGGCAGTTATTATAGAAGCAACTAGACAGTGGGAAGATATAGTAAGTTTGTCCTTTAGCCTTTAAAAAATGTTTGGAAGGGCAGCTTATTATTAATCATTTCTCAAGACATCAGAGGAAAACCAAAGTTTTGTGACAAGGTAGGACATGTGTGCAAGAATACTAACCCTTTTCAAAAGCACACCCATTGCTTCAGACGTCTAGCTCTGTATTTTGTTAAAGTATTCTGCCTTAGTAATTCTACTTTATGCGTGTAAGAATAATCTTTTCAAGATCACATGAAGTTAAGAATGAAATTAGAAACAATCTCAATGAGATAGTGCTGAGCCATGAGAGATTTTTGAGCCATCTCTCAAATTATCAAGTTGGTGATACTGGGAAAAAAGTGAAGCTGACAAAAATTAATATTTCACACGTGCACTGAGATTAAAGTGGTATGGTTCAAGGTTTCAGTGCCACCTAGTGGTGTGATTGTATCAACCTATCAAGATGGTTCATTTGTGTGCAAACCCAGTGAACATGTCAAGACTAGATTGCTACCTTGGTTTATCCAATTAAAATATAACCACACTGCAGTCCTATCTGCATCAAAGTGAAACAAAATATTTCATTTGAAATACTTTTGAAGTCAGGTCTGTCTTCCACACAAGTTGACTCTCAGTGGGGAAACATGCTTCCTACCTCTTGGCAATGTGATGGTAGATCTCTCCCTTGATTTTTCAGAATTTCCAGGATATTTTGATGCCCAATTCATCAAACTGCTCTCTTTTTTTGTGGATATTTGCATTTAGAGAGATATATTTTCCTTTGGCAAAAATTTTAGAATTTTGTTTCATTGTTGTCATTCTCGCTAATGAAATAATTATTTCTATGATTAGTTCTTTAACTCATTCGTTTTTTAGGATTGGATTATTTAGTTTCCAATTAGTTTTTAAACAATGCATGGTTTGAAAAGGGTGCATTTAATATTTATGCTTTTCTGCCTTTGGCTGGGAAATTTTTATACCCTGATACATGATACATGATCAGTTTCTGTAATGGTGCCATGTACAGTTAGTTGAGGGAAAAAAGTGTACTCATTTCTATTCTCATTCTTTTTTTCCTAGATGTCTATTATATCTAACTTTTCATGATTCTATTCATTTTATATTTATTTTATGATTAGATTTATCTAACTCTGTGAAGGGAAAATTGAAGTTGAGGTTTCCCAGTAGTACGGTTTTACTGTCTAGTTCCTCCTCATTCATTTTTTTTCTTTAAGAATGTACATGGTATTCCATTTTGTGTGTGTGTGTGTGTGTGTGTGTGTGTGTGTGTGTGTGCTGTTATTTCACTATTTATGGTTCATTAAAGCAAGATGTTGTTTCCCTGTTTAACCTTTCTAGTTAAATCTATTTTTGTTTCTGGCTTTGTCTGAGATTATGATTGCTGTCCCTGCCTTTTTTTTGCCTTTTTTTTTTTGACTTCAGCTAAAGCACCATAGATTATACTCCAGATCCTAATTTTCACTCGGTATGAGTCTTTTGGTTTCAAGTGTAATTTTGCACATATTGTTGTATTCTGATTTCTAATCCATTCTGCTATCTTCTTCTGTTCCATGGATGAATTGATCCCATAAACATTCACAGTTATAATTACTAATTATCTTTCTTTCTATCCTATTTTCTTTTGTTTATCCTTCTCTCTCTCTTTTTTTTATCTTGTCCCTCCTTAAAAGTCTGTTTTGCTTCTAAGCACTGACTTTTTTTTTTATCTATCTTCCCTTTTGTCATCCCCCATTTCCCTTATCCCTTTCCCTTCCTACTTCTTTATTAGATAAGATAGATTTCTATCCCCAATGAATGTGTCTGTGTATGTGTATATGTGTGTATTCCTTTTTTGAACCAATTTAGACATGAATGACTTTAAGCATTGCCTACCCATCCCCATTTTCTCCTCCACTGTAAAAGTTCTTTCTTGCATATGTCTTTTTATGTGAAATAATTTCCCTCATTCTTCCTTTTTCTTCTCTATTCTTCCAGGGCTTTCCTCTTTCTCACCCATATGCTTTCTTTATATCATTCCAAAATAATCAACTCACTCCTGCACCTCTCATCTATCTGAATGCTTTTAACTGCCCTAGAAATAAAAAGCTATTAGGAGATACATATGTCCTTTTTCCATATGGAAAGATAAAGTTTAATTTTATTGAATCTCTTATGATTTCTCTTTCATATTTACCTATTTATTTATGTTTCTCTTTAATCTTCTATTTGAAAGTCAAATTGTTTATTCAGTTCTGGTCTATTCATCAAGAATGTTTGAAAGTCCTCTGTTTCATTAGATATCTATTTTTTTCCTTGACTGATTGTAGTCAATGTTGCTGAGTAGGTATTTTTTGGTTTTAATACCAGTTTGTTGCCTTCTGGAATATCATATTCCAAGCCATTCTGCTCCTTTAATGTGGTAGCTGCTAAATCTTGTGTGATTTTGATGATAGTTCCACAATACATATAAATAGTTTCTTTCTGGTTCCTTGAAGTATTTTCTCCTTGTCCTGGGAATTCTAGAACTTGGCTATAATATTCCTGAGAGTTTTCATTTGAGTATTTTTTTCAGGTGGTGATCAGTGGATTCTTTTAATTTTTATTTTACCCTCTGGCTCTAAGATATCAGGATATTCTTGATAATTTCTTGAAATATGATTTCTACACATATTTTTGATCCAATAAATTTTAAATTATTTCTTCTTATTCTATTTTTCAGATTAGATTTTTTTTTCAGTAAGACTTTTATAATTTAAAAAAATTCATTCTTTTGACTTTGTTTTAGTATATCTTGAAGTCTCATGGAGTCATTAACTTCCCCTTGCTCAATTCTAACTTTTGAGGAATTATTTTCTTCAATGGGTCTTTAGATCTTATTTCTATTTAGCCAATTCTGCTTTTTTAAAGGGTGATTTTCATCAGTGAGTTTTTGTAACTCTTTCTCATTTGACTAATTCTGTTTTTTTTTAAAGATGTTATTATCTTCAATATGCCTCTTTTAAAAAGTTGTTAATGTTTTTTTCATAATTGTCTTGATTTGCTTTCATTTCTTTCTTTACATAATTTTCCATGTCCTACTCTTATTTGATATTTAAAACCATTTGCAGTTCTTCCTAGAATTCTGGTTGGACTTGCATCCAATTCACATTTTTCTTTGAAGTTTTGCTTGTAGTTATTTTGACTTTTTTGTATTATTCTGAGTTTATGGCTGTCACCATAGTAGGTTTTATGGCCAAGTGTTTATTATTATTATTATTATTAGGTCATTTTTTTTACTCAATTTCTTGACTTGGACTTTATATTGATGTTATGTTCCATTCTCAGCTTTGGGTTGGAAGAGAGGGAAGAGTTCTGTCTCATATTTCAGATTTTTCCAATTTTAGAACTAGTTTTGGGTTTTTTAAATTTTTCTGTGCTTATGTGATCTGGGGAGTATTGTGGTCACTATTTTCTTGGTCTGTTTTCCATTCTTTATCCAGGAAGGGTCCCTTCCTGTATTTTAGGATTACAATCAATGCTGCTCCTCAAGACTCTTCTCTTGGGGATAGAAATAATATTGTTTTTCAGGTTCCTAATCCCTTGAGGCTAGGAATGATACTGCCCTTCAGAGCTTCTACTCTCTTTAATCTATCCTTGAACTATGATCCAAAAGTGGATATAATAAATGGAGTTGCCAAACAACATCATCTCCAGTATCTGATCCTAACACAAGATTACTTTTTAATATCTTTCTGACCAGTTACTAGGTTCCCTTATTGTCTCTGGCTTGAGAGCTCCTGACACTGCTGCTGCTTTTGCTTCTAGCATCTAGTTCCACCACTGATATTTCATTCACACGGCCAGCCTCTTCACAGATTTATCTTTCTGACATCTTTTGTTTTTTTGAGCTTGAAGAATGTCTCATTCTCACCTTATGTTGGCTCTGCTACTTCAGAATTTGATTTAAGGCATTATTTTAATGTTCTTTTGAGGAGAAATTAGGAGAGATTAGCTGAGTGCCACTCTATTCTACCATCTTGGCTCCATCCCCACTGCAATTTCCTTTAGTTTGATTTTTGAACATATATTATTCCCCTCTTTAACATACTCTCATACATTTAGAAAATTAATCTCCCTAAAGCTTAAGTCTAGTCATATCTTCTCCACTCATTCAAAAATTTTCTATGGTTTCCTATCACCTTTAACATTCTGTACAAATTCCTCTGTACATGTAAAACTGTCCCCACTTTTACTCTAGTATCTGATTTTAGACTTATTTTATATTACTCTTTTATGTAATCTATGGTTCAGCCAAATTGTGCTACTTGTTGTTTTCCTACTTGTTTTCTCATCTCCCACCTCTATTCTTTTACATAAATATTAATCATTCCTGAATTGCATTCTCTTCATATTTCCTAAGCTTCCTTCAAGACTCAAATTGTGTACTTCTTCCCATAGAAAGTCTTTCCTAATCTCCCAAGTTGTTAATAGATCATCACCTTTTAATTTTATTTATTTCATTTATCTATTTAAGTGTCTAGGACACTCCAAGAGAATGCACACAAATGACAACAATTGGTTCCTTTTTTGCTTAACCTTTGTATTCCCAGTACCTAGTATAGAGCTTTGCTTATAGTAAATGCTTAATAAATGCTTGATGGATCAACAAGAAATTTAATCAGTAAGGTATTTTGGCACAGAAAAAAAGAAAAATGAAAGAGGTGGACTGATAATGTAGACTTGACCTCAGAACTTCACTACCCTAAGGGGTGTAAAACAATTTACAGTTTGTTTGTGGCATTTCTTTGCTGCTTAGATTTGTCAAGTGTGAATGTGCCATTTTGTTAGTTGTCAGACCAAAGTCCTCAACAGCCGCCTGGGTGTTTTCATGTAAACACTTGCTATTTATTTACTGCAGGCCTTATGTTTAAGGTTGTAATGAAAAACAACCCAGCTTTCCTACAGCAAATGCCCCATATGAAACACCATTAAGATAAAGTAACACATAAGTGGCCCTAATAAAAGGAATTTATCACAAGACATGAGGAGTAAGGTGTCTTTATTCACTAGGTGAATAACACCAACCATTGTCAATGTGGCTTTTCAAGGCACAGAAATTATCATTCATTCTCCAAATTACCAACTGCACAAAAATTACTAAATTGTCCGTTATCACTACCTCTCAGTGAGAGAATGCCTTTGTTTAATGTCTGATTACAAATGGCTTTCCCATGATTATCATCAATAAATCACAGGTAAGTACATCCATAGGGATGGGGATGGCAGAGAAGAAAGATTTCTGAGCTTGTGGGAAAAGGAGAAAAAAAAACCCAATGCAAGCTATGCTGTAATGAGCCTCTAGGAGGGGCAGCCACTCTTTTAGGAAATCTTTCCTTATATTTAAGTTTATTATTTTTTTGGTAGCCTAATAGAAATGATCTGGGATTTGTATAGTATACTAGTCAATTTAAATGAAGTTGACATCAATGACAGATTTAAGAAAAAGGCATAAAGCAAGAAGTAATAGATCTGTATCTACCTATCTATAGATAAAGATAGATTTTTATAAGGGAAAATTGTCAGCACCTAGCTCAGTGCTTTACATGTATATATGCTGAGCATAGACTTCAGCTCCTACCTATGATACCTATATATACTATCTTTACACTGAAAAAATGTAGAATTTAAAAAAATAGTTCAATGAAAGTTTTAAAACCAAGATAAGAAGGGAAAAGCAGATGGTTAGAGAAAATCTTAACTCAATGAATTATCACTGAGCCTCAATAAACTATATCCCAGGGACCTAAAACTGTGAACATAATTTTTTTATTCCTGTTAGTGATCTTTCATAAACAATGGAAAACAGGAAGGATGATACATCATTGGAAAAGATAAATATAGATTGGTGGGTTGTTTTTTTTTTTTTTTGTGTGTGTGTATGTTCTTTTGCTATGTTCTGTTTTGTTTTTTGTTTTTTGTTTTTTTTTGAAGTGGATTCTTAGCCTAGAAAACTAGACTTTAATTATTAGCAAAATTCTAAAATTGTGGCTATATACTTGTAAAGGGAAGTAGCAAATATTTTGACATGCAACCATTTTCGTATCTTTTTTTTTCTTTTTTATAATAAAAATCTAAATGTTTATTAGAATAGTTTTAGCATTTCAAACTTCATGCTGAAGGAATAGTTTGCATTGCCAGAGAATCATATGTAGACGATAAAGGAAATCAGTATTAATTCCTTCTGCTTAGATCATTTCTAGAATACTGACAAATTTTAGTTTAAGTATTTTAGGAAGTAAGGTGGCAATCTGAGACTCATTCAGGAGAAGATGACCAGGGAACTAGCAATATTTAATTTGGAGAAGAGTTTGGAAAGCTATTTTTTGGAATATTTGGAAATTAGCTTAGGACATCTCATTTCTTCCTATATTTGGAAAGTTTCAGAGAAGCAGAGTAAAGACAAACAATAAAACAGTCAACAAACAAACAAAAAAAACAATCCATTTTAACAGATTCATCTAAAAATTCATAAAGTTTTGTATTGGAAGATGGTGAGTTATTTCTAATTGCAATCATTGAAATACAGTGTTACCTCGACACCTTCTACTTCAAAACTCATGAAATTCAGTGTTCAAAGCATTTCTACAAAAAAAAAAAAAAAAAGCTTCAGCATTTAATGGTTGCTCAGCACATTGCACTTCATTGTTATCTTGGTGGAACATTAGGGATATTAGGTTGGCCAGGGATATTTGACAGTCCTTGTGGCTATTGCTTTTGCCCTCAGTCTGGGGTAGTTCCTTTCCAGCAAAGTGGTGCATAGGACTGTCAGGTTGGAGTCCATGATGATGAGGTTGTCCTTGTCAGTGGGCAGGTCACAGGGCAGTTCCTACAGGACAATGTGGCAGCAGCATAGTCTCCTGGCTCCCAAAACAATAATACTAGAAGGAACAACTGCCAGAGCCCTGGGCATGAGGGCTCAGGGAACCATAACTTCCATCTCCACATCTAGCCCTCTTCTTCCCTCCCATAAAAGAAAGTCCCAATAAAAGAAAGGTTGGGCTTATGGATATAGGAAGTTTGTGTCTTTGGGCTATATTCAGTTGCTTCTGGATTTTGCTACTGTAATATAGTTTTCCATTTTTTACCTAGAACTGAATATTGTTGATGATTACAAGCTCATAACATAACCTGAGATCTAGTAATGCTTTGCCACATTCATTACTTCTTTTCATGATTTCCCTTGAGATTCCAGGACTTTTATTCTGCCAAATGAATTTTGTAATTATTTTGCTAGGTTTAGAAGTTTAACTGAGATAGCACTAAATATGTCAATTAACTTTAGGGAGAAACATTATTTTTATTGAATTAGTATGATTTGATCATGAATAATGAATATCTTTCCAGTTATCTTTATTTAAAGTTTTTTTCTACTTTTATTTTATGTTTTAGGTGTGGTGTTTCTTGTGTTTTATATGTATATATGCATATATATATTATATATATACACACACATATATATATATATATATATATATATATATAATATATATAAAATAGCTATTTCTCTATTATGTCCTCTGTTTGCATTAATGGATACAGGGCAGGTCTTGAAGCCAGAAAGACATAGTTTCAAGTTCCTATTTTGACATATAAAGATTCACAGACCCTGATAAATCACTTAAATTTTTAGAGCTCTAGATAGTAGAACTGCAAATTATAGAGAAGGTACCAATGTGAATTGGTAGAAAGATATTCTTAAGTGACGATTTCTATATACCAAAGGGGACAAAAAAGTCAAATTATATTGTTAGTACTGAATCTGAATGCTAACAATTTTGTAGATTTATTTTATATGTTATTACTCTTTTGAAGATATTAATCATCTTCATTTGTTTTGCTGGATACCATATTTTAGGAAGGTCTTTGATAAACTAGACAGTTTCTAGAATGTTGAGAGAGCTGGAAACCATATAGTATCAAATTTCATAAAAAAAAAAAAAAAAAACAACTATGTATGACTATGTATGACTAGCTGAGAGAAGAGATATTTTAGAAGAGAAATGATAATTATACTCCGGTATCTCTTTTTTATTACTTTTTTATTAATTTGATAATTATAACTTTTTTTTTTGACAGTACATATGCATGGGTATTTTTTTACAGCATTATCCCTTGCACTCACTTGTGTTCCGAATTATCCCCTCCTTTCTTCCCTCTTCTCCCCTAGATGGCAGGCAGTCCCATACATGTTAAATATGTTGTAGTATATCCTAGATACAATGTATAGAAAAGAATTTCTTGTTGCACTGGAAGAATTGGATTCAGAAGGTAAAAAAAAAACTTTGGAGGAAAAACAAAAATACAGTTTATACTCATTTCCCAGTGTTCCTTCTCTGGGTATATCTGATTCTGTCCATCATTGATCAATTGGAACTGAATTGGATCTTCTTTTTGTTGAAGATTTCCACTTCCATCAGAATACATCCTCATGATGTATTCTGATGGAAGTGGAAATCTTCAACATAAAGAAGATCCAACTCACTTCCAGTTGATCAATGATGGACAGAGGTAGCTACACCCAGAGAAGAAACACTGGGAGGGGAATGAAAATTGTTAGCACTAATATCTGTCTGCCCAGGTTGCATGTACCTTCGGATTCTAATGTTTATTGTGCAACAAGAAAATGATATTCACACACATGTATTGTACCTAGACTATATTGTAACACATGTAAAATGTATGGTATTGCCTGTCGTCGGGGGGAGGGAATAGAGGGAAGGGGGGTAATTTGGAAAAATGAATACAAGGGATAATATTATAAAATATATATATATATATAATAAAAAAATTCATAGAAATAAAAAAGGGAAATTTTACAAAAAAAAAAAAAAATGTAAGCTTCTTGAGGGTAGAGATTGTTTTTGCCTTTCTTTGCCTCCCAGTGCTTAGGAGAGTAAGTGCTTCATAAATATCTATTGCATAGTTGATTGATTCAAAATCTAAAATCCCACAGCATAGAACTTTCATGTTATTTAGAGCAAAATTAGTAGTCTTTAACTCCTTATGAAATTACAAAAAATAATAAAACTTAAGTTGAATTGAAAAAAAAAAAAAAAGAATACATCCTCATATAGTATTGTTGTTGAAGTGTATAATGATTATTCTGCTCATTTCACTCAGCATCAGTTGATGTAAGTCTCTCCAATCCTCTCTGTATTCATCCTGCTGGTCATTTCTTACAGAACAATAATATTCCATAACATTCATATACCATAATTTACCCAACCGTTCTTCAATTGATGGGCATCCATTCATTTTCCAGTTTCTAGCCACTACAAAAAGGGCTGCCACAAACATTTTGTCACATACAGGTCCCTTTCCCCTCTTTAGTATTTCTTTGGATTATAAGCCCAGTAGTAGCACTGCTGGATCAAAGGGTATGCACAGTTTGATAATTTTTGGGGCATAATTCCAGATTGCTCTCCAGAATGGCTGGATTCTTTCACAAATCCACCAACAATGTATCAATTTTCCCACATCCCCTCCAACATTCATCATTATTTGTTCCTGTCAGCTTAGCCAATCTGACAGGTGGGTAGTGTTATCTCAGAGTTGTCTTAATTTGCATTTTTCTGATCAATAGTGATTTGGAACACTCTTTCATGTGAGTGGAAATAGTTTCAATTTCATCATCTGAAAATTGTCTGTTCATATCCTTTGACCATTTATCAATTGGAGAATGGCTTGATTTCTTACAAATTAGAGTCAGTTCTCTATATATTTTGAAAGTGAGGCCTTTATCAGGACCTTTAACTGTAAAACTATTTTCCCAATTTGTTACTTCCCTTCTAATCTTGTTTGCCTTAGTATTGTTTGTACAAAAGCTTTTTAATTTTAGATGTAACCAGAATTTTCTATTTGTGATCAATAATGATCTCTAGTTCTCCTTTGGTCACAAATTCCTTCCTCCTCCACAATTCTGAGAGGTAAACTATCCTATGTTCCTCTAATTTATTTATGATCTCGTTCTTTATTCCTAAATCATGGACCCATTTTGATCTTATCTTAGTATATGGTGTTAAGTGTGGTCAATGCCTAGTTTCTGCCATACTAATTTCCAGTTTTCCCAGCAGTTTTTGTCAAATAATGAATTTTTATGCCAAAAGTTTCAATCTTTGCGTTTGTCAAACACTAGATTGCTATAGTTGTACCATTTTGTCCTGTGAACCTAGTCTATTCCACTGATCAACTAGTCTATTTCTTAGACAATACCAAATGGTTTTGGTGACTGCTGCTTTATAATATAGTTCTAGATCAGGTACAGCTAGGCCACCTTCATTTGATTTCTTTTTTTTCATTAATTCCCTTGAAATTCTCAACCATTTGTTCTTCCATATGAATTTTGTTGTTATTTTTTCTAGGTCATTAAAATAGTTTCTTGGGAGTCTGATAGGTATAGCACTAAATAAATAGTTTAGGGAGTATTGTCATCTTTATTATATTTACTTGGCCTATCCAAGAGCACTTAATGTCTTTCTATCCTCAGGTATCTCAAGGACTAGCATGTATAGAAGAATGAGACTTGTTCGGATTGGCCCAGAGGTCTGGAGTTAGTAGGGGCCACTGGAATTGTCTAATTCAGTGCCTCATTTGCCAGATGAGTAAACCAATTCACAAGTTAAATAACTTGCCTGGAGATATGTAAGTAGTATTAGAGCTGAGATTTTTTTGTTTTTATTTTTAGAGCTGAGATTTTTTTTTTTAAACCCAGCCTTTTAATCCAAATCCCACATACTTTCCACCTGTTTTCTTAAGGTGAAGATGAATAGTGAGAAGTAAAAAAGTAAAAGCATATAAAAAGTAAAGCATATAAAGGGTAGATCTACTTATCCAGCCTTAATCTCTCTGATGTTTCCCTGTCTTGCATCACCATCTACCTATTAAATATTTTAAAAACATGTTCAAATGTGAATTCATTATCTTTCTCTCTAAATCCTCTCCCCTTCTGAAATTCCTGATTATTGTTGAGGACAGTATGCTCTTCCCAGTCTCCTAGGCTCACAACCTCAGCATCATTCTCAACTCCTCACTATCTATTACTTCTCACATTCAATGTGATACCACATTGCAACATTTTATTGCAAATATTGCAGGTGAATATTTCCTCCAAAACTGCCACCATCCTAGTGAAAGACATCATCACCTCATGTCTAGACAACTGTATCAGAACACTGGTTTGTCTGCCTGCCACAAGTTTCTTTTCACTCCAGTCCATCTTCCATTAAACTGCCTAATAGATGGGACATAACTCCTCAGGTCAGACTTAGTTGGGTAGATGCTGAATAAAGAAAATAAAAACAAAAACCAAGTCAAGGAGCAATTTAATAAAGGGTTGGGGAACAAGAAAGTCAACATTTTGTGACTTTGCTCAAGTTTTGTGACTGAAACTCAAAGGAATGGTTTTCTGTTGTATGATAACTTGTCTCAGCTAGGCTGAGAAAAGCAGCTATATCAGAGCATCAGTACTAGAAACTTCCCTGCTACTGGTTCTTATAGATTAGGATTATAAGCATAGTTTGTGATTGTTGAAAAGACATTTCAGCTGGGCTTTCAGTGTCATATCTCTCTACCCCATAGTATACCTGTAAGCTCATGATCTCTATGTATTTCATAGGTAATTTCTGCTCTTTGTTATGATTATATGGTAGACTGATCTATGCAGTGATAAGGGCTTACCTAACATTTTTGTTTCATTTATGAAAAATTAATAATGTCAATATCTTTCAGAAGTCATGAATGTATAGGATCCAAGGAATAAGTAGAGGCAAAAGTGAAATGATAGTTGTAAAATACTTTGCAAATCTTAAGGTACTATAGAGATGCTAGTCATTATCATCTAGATCTTCAGTCTGGTGATGACTTCATTTCCTGAGCCTCCTACTTCAGTCTTTCTGGCTCAAGTAATATAAGAGCAGGTTGGTAAATATTTAACAATCAGGTTCTGGGTGGGGAATGGATTGGAGTATATGCACTTGTACTTTTAAATTTAGTTTGCATTACCAACACTTATGTCTAGACAACCAATAAAATGATGAATCAAGTTTTGATTTGTAGTGATTAATAGTTTTTGAGGTGTAACCTCACAACTACCATTCTCTATTAAAGCTGACTTCAGCAAATCCTAAAGTGTGTGTTGGGAGAATGGGGAAGAGGGGAAGCTCCTTTAAATTTAAAGAGAGGAGAATGATCTCTTATTTTAATATTGGAGGAAGTGGTACTACAATAATCTTAGAGATAAATTAAGATGGAGTTAAGAAATAGGTTGAGCAAATATAGAAATGGCCTGAATTTCTCAGGAAAGTAAAAAAGTGAGCTCATCTGCTCACTTGAAATTGGGTATAAAGGGAAGAATGAAATTGGGAGTGTTGGAAAAAGAAGAAAGTTATCTGGAAGAGGTAATGTGGAAGTCTATAATGAGAACACAATGATAAATTAAGACTAGATTTCTGAGTAATGGTAATGATTCAGCTTATGCTGAAGTGGAGAGAGATAATAGTAGGAGAATATAAGCATTCATATATTTTGAAGCTGAAGTCTTAATCCTAGATGGAAAAGGACCCTATCTTTTATTAAAATTAATTTTTATTTATGTTTTATTTTTATATCACCTATATTTTCTATTCTAAATAAATCTCCATTTTACAATTGAAGAAACAGATAGAAGTTAAGAGATTTGTTCAGAATTATATAGCTATAATAATATATTGAAATTTGCAGTGATGCAGACTTTGGATATGTCCTCTCTACCCTCAGTTCCCAATCCTAAACTCTTGGATAATAGCAGCAGAAAGTCACACACACACACACACACACACACACACACACACACACACACACACCATCTAGCTAGCTAGCTAGCTATCATCTATCTATATCTGACAGAGAAATATTATGTTTTGTTTCTCCTCTGGGTTGTAGACTCCTTAAAGGCTGGGCAGTTCCTAGAATTCCTAGAGCCCAACACAGTGTTCTTTACAAAGCATATATTTTAGAAGCATTTGTAGGATTTATAGGAAGAAAAGGTTTATTTAAAGCTCAGCTCTGCTTCCTAACTAACCTTTTGAATTTTTGAAAATTATTTGATCTCTCTCTATACCCAGAGGATTGAGCTAGATTATATCCAACTCTTAATTTCATGATCTACTGATGTTGTGGTTTTAATTGAAGAATCTATTCATTGGGATTGTTGCCAAGCATTTTAGGAAGTTATCTGGACCAAAGTTCATTCCTTCTGAGCTCAAGTTTAAGACTGGGGAACTCATACAGAAGGGACATTGTCTTTTTAGTTGCCAAAGGTGCTCAGAGAGAGAATTATAACCTTGCCTGGAAGTAATAACCAAGTGGAACTAGAAAAAGGAAATCAGACTTTGAAGAAGTCCAAAATTTTCCCCTCATACTGAGGAGTTCTAAGAAAAACTTATCTCAGAGAAAGAAATTCAAAACCCAGAAATTCAAAAAATAACTCAGCAAGATAACACCTAAGCTAAACTCTATAATAATCCTATATAATTGTGTAGTACTTATGGCAGCCTCTTCTCACAGTATAGCTATACCAAGTTCAAGGTTCTACTATTTCTACTCAAAATGATAGTTCCCAAGCCCCAGTCAATGCACCTTTATTTTTAAATCTAGTCTACTAAAGAACTAAGTTAAAAGTATGAAATATCATAATAAGGAGGTTTGTCCCAAGCCATCCTTTCCTTCTATCCCCATCCCTCCCCTATCCATATCCATACTCTTTCATAAATATACAAACCATAAATGGGGACAGTGAGCATACTTAGGGATTACATGAGAACATGAAACTAGACATTAGGCATATATGAGGAGGCTATTTCATATTTCGATTCCTATAAGATATATTTCTCTTATATTATTGTGCTTCTCTCAGTAGGCTTACTCCTCATGGAGAATGATGTCTCTTCTGGCTGTATTGCTCTATTGACATCAATAAGTCTACTCATCATTATATATGGTAAGATTTCTGGTGGACTGATTCCTCCCTGAGAATGTCAGCTGGGCCTGTGCCTTGGTAAATATGGTGGTGACACCTCTGCTTTATCTGATTCTTGTTAGCAATGGTAGAATATCTATTAAGTCTACTTTCTTTAAATGAGTCAGGAGATCTACTGGATATATATAGTGATTAAAACCTTTTTTGATAGGACAGGATGACAGCTCTTCAGTCATAGCTTCTATACCTAGCTCAGAAGTCAAATAAAATATCAGCAGACTAAGATTGGGTCTTTCTTTTTTAACTTCTATGTCTTTATTGTGGTCAAAATTTTCTGTTACCAATAATTCTCTTACTTGAAATTTTCTCTGGCTTAGTTTCAAATGACTTTGAGCTAAGATAAAATGCAACTTAATGAAGTGATATCAATGTCACTACCCATCTAGTTTGCCTCTGTCTTTATTATTTTTATCTGTCAACAATAAAACATAATTGCTTTGGAGCTGCATTTTAGCCAATGGTAATCTTTTAGTTCCCAGTACTTGTAATTTTTATCCTTTCATATAGTTGTACCCTCAGGACACTGAAACTGAGTTGTGGGTTAGAAATAGTTTCCTTCTCTCTAAATACCACCTGAGTATGATGCCTGAGTATGATACTAGAGTTGTGGTGATGAAAGTAAGACTTATAATTTGATGTAAGTGGAATTGTTGTGATTTTTATCAATAATTCATTTTGGAGAAGGAATATGGAGAAGATAAAAAAATGAGTATTCTAAAACTGAGAACATTGAGCTAGAGAAGAATTTCCTCAACCAAATTATTACTCTTTGCAGATGATATGATGGTATACTTAGAGAACCCTAGACAATCTACTAAAAAGCTATTAGAAATCATCCACAACTTTAACAAAGTTGCAGGATACAAAATAAATCCACATAAATCCTCAGCATTTTTATACATCACTAACAAAATCCAACAGCAAGAGATACAAAGAGAAATTCCATTTGAAATAACTGTTGATAGTATAAAATATTTGGGAATCTATCTGTCAAGGGAAAGTCAGGAACTATACAAGAAGAATTTCCTCTATGCTTTCAGTACTGAAATATAAATAACACCATTTATTTAGAATAGTAAACAGTTTTAGGAATAATATAGTCAGGTCCCCTAATTTTATAGATTATAGGATCACAGATTTTTGAGAGAGGAAGAATCCTAGAGGCTATCTAATCTCTTTCTTTCTTCCTCTTTTCTTTTTCTTTATTTTTTCTTTTTCTTTTTTATTTCTCTCTTTATTTCTCTTTCCTTCTTTCTCTCTTTATCTTTCCTTTTTTCTTTCTCTTTCTTCCTTTCTCTCTTTTTCTCTTTTCTTCTTTCTCTCTCTCTTTCTCTTTCTCTGTTTCCTTTCTTTCTTCCTTTCTTCCTTCCTTCCTTCCTTCTTGAAAAGTGAAGTGCTTTACCCAAGGTCACACAAGTAGTAGCAAAAAACAGGTAAGAATGCAGGCCCTGAAGGGATTACTTGTCCAGATAATTCTCACATTTTCTCACAGATTCTTTTTCAGCTGAGTGACAGCACAGAAGTCCTAAGGGAATTGTTACCTAGTCTAGGTCCATCTTAGAAAGCCAAGAATCATCACTTCTGATTCAGGCTGTGTCCAGATTGCAAGAGGCAGGTTGCAGATGTCCAAAAGGAGTTACAAAACCAAATCAATTCATACTTTCACTATCCCCTTGGGTTACATAGGGAATTTCCATTTGTCTGGAGAAAGATGTCAAGGTACAATTTCATTTTCTTAACCTTTTGCAGAGATTTTAAGCATACTGAATCCTTAAACTCACCCTCATTGTTAGCATATGTAACTGGACTTTTCTCCTTTTCTAAAGATTTAAGGTGTGAGAGATTTTCAAATTTGGTGAGAAAGTGATAGAAATAAGGAGAGTCAGAGATCAACAGGAGAGGAAGGGACTAGTCCTCACAATGAGAGAAAGAGTGCTAGAACTAGATTGGATGAGAGACAAAAGGAAAAAACGATAGAGAAACTACAAAAAAAGGGAGGAGAGAGAGAGAGAGAGAGAGAGAGAGAGAGAGAGAGAGAGAGAGAGAGAGAGAGAGAGAGAGAGAGAGAGAGAGAGAGAGAGAGAGAGTTGAATCTGGTGGGGGTAGGTGGCAGGGAGGCATGCTGCCATGTGAAGGGGACACAGTATAGAGATTAAGATCTCTATCAGAGCTTGTGGCTGGAGCGATTACAGTGTATTAGGGTCCTGTCAGTGTTGACAAACACTGCCCCAATTAGGAATTAGTTCCACAAGGCATCAGATAGCAGGGCTGCTGTTGACCTGCTAAATAGAGTGGCCCTCCCTTCCTTCTCTTTTATTCAAATAGGCCGCAGATGTTTCCCTGAACAGGCCAGCCAAGCCCACCCCTCACCATGACTCATCCTTGCAGCCAGCCACTGGGGAACATTAAATGAATACCAATCACCTGGTGTTCTAATTTTTTTTCCTTTTCTGCCAGGATTCTGTACAAGGCAAGCATTTTCTCAAAGAATGCATGTTAAACAAGCGCCAGAGTTCATTCTACCCTTACTTTATCCGATATTAATCCCAGGGCTAGTTTTACCATTACTTCAAGGACCTACAAGAATGGCCCAGAGAGACACTAATTTCATGGCAAGCAGCCAAGAAACAATTTAAAATGCATTATTCAAAAAATATTAAACAATGTCATAATACTGTTAGAAAAGCAGAAAATTGGAGGAAGCTATATTTAAAGCAGGGTGTGTTCTGTTTATTCAATTAATAGCAGAAGGGATGTAAGGAAACAATCTTAAATCAAAGTTAATTGTAATTTAAATAGATGAAACAAAAAAGATCAGTGGCAGAGAACCAATACAGCAGTATTTTTTAAAAATGATTTTGATTAATTACTAATGTAATTTAGAGAAGCCATATAGAAGAATGGGTAAAATTCTAGATCTGAAGACTAGAATTCCACTCCTAATACATGCTACCTGTTTGACAATCATGTCTTTTTATTCCTCAGAAGCCTCAGCTTTCTCATCTGTGAAATGGAGATAATAATACCTACAATAGCTACTCACCCAGAATTGTTATGAAATTTAAATGAAATAATGTATCTGATATGCTTAAAGTGCTCCACAAATGCCATTATTAGGGGTTGGAAAGGAATTAGCATTTATATAATATTTACTCTGTGCCAGTCACTGAGCTAAGGGTTTTATAATTATGATATCATGCAACCCAGGAAGATAAATTACTATTATTTTCTCTAAGGTTGAGGAAACTAAGTCTAACCAAGATGGCACAGTGGATAGAGGGGCAGGCCTGCAGTTAAGAAGACCTGAGTTCAAATGTGGCTTTAAACACTTATTAACTGGGTGATCTCGGGCAAGTTATTTAACCTTGTTTGTCTCTGTTTCCTCATCTGTAAAATGAGCTGGAGAGGGAAATAGCAAACCACTTCAGGATATTTGCAAAGAAAACCCCCCAAAAGATATGACTGAAAAGTAAACAATAAAGTTAAGTGACTTGGCCAGAGTTACATAGCTAATAAGTTGCTTATTAATACCATATTCCTCAAAATTTCCTCTCTGCCTGTCCATTCTCACTCCAAGATTTAAAAGGAAGGATTGGATTGTTTTATTACAAGGTTATATCTCTTTCTTACTTACTAGAAGATGAATGTGGAAGCCCAGCCACCTCTCTGACCATTATTTATGCCAGGTGATGCGATCCTTAGTTATAAAGGTACTTATCAGATAAGAATAGAATACACTTCTAAGAGTTTGTATCACTACATAATTACATCCCCTACTCTAATAAGTTGCCCAGTAAACATCTGTAAAATTTACTTCTCTAGAATGTAGATGCATGAGCTTTTGAATGGAAAAAAAAGGTATTCACCAGAGATATCCTTTGATTCCCAGTCTCATTTAAATCTTTCTTTTTCTTAAATTATTTTAACTTTTTTTTTCTAAAATTTTGAATTGCAAAATCTCTCCCTCCCTATAGCAACTCTCCCTGACTATTGAGTGGTAAAAAAATAACAGTTTTATTTATATGTACTATACTAATTTTATAATGCAAGTGTTATTTATGTTTCATTGACTTAAAACTATCAATATCTGCCTGAACTCACCATCTTCAAAAACTTGGTCTGTCCTAGTCTGAATTGGCTTAAAGGTGTAGTTTAAAGCAATGGTACTCTAAGCTTATTTGCTAGCTAACCAGTTTAATCTGGCACTAATTTGTTCACTGTAAACAACAACCAACTTGAACTGGATGCCCTACACAAGACAATTCTTTAGTCCTTGTCTATCCTTGTAAAAAAATATGGGTGGTTTGATCTCCTCCAAAGGGATGACTAACTGGATATTCATGATTTAGATAGTTCTGATTTTCCAGTCAAGATTAATAAAGGTAATTGAGTTACATAAAGCAATTAATATTACTTAATTATCAGAGGGGCATCACCATCCATATATGAAGACCAACCCCTTTTCCCACCTGTAACTAACTGTGATATTCCCCAATTACACAGAACTTGTCTTTTCCTGCACATCAATAAAGAGATTTTCTTCCTCCTCTAAATTCTTTCCCCTTGCTTATTGCTAACCTACCTGAGAAATCCAGCTTGACTTGCTTTATTAGAGGCATGCACATCACTGTTAATAAACTGTTATTTTGCTCAGAGAAAATATGACTCACTTCGCCTGAGCTTCATTTTACTCACCAGACAATATGTGATGAAATATATATGTGAAATCATGTGAAACAATTTCATATTTATGTTGCAAATAAAAAAATTTGCACTAAAAATTCATCAATTCTCTCTCTGGAAGTGAATAGTATTTTCATCATGAGACCTTTGGAATTATATTGGATCATTATATTGAACAGAGTGGCCAAGTACTTCACAATTGGTTATCATTAAAATATTGCTATTACACTCTGCATCAATTCATATAAATCTTCCTAAGCATTTCTGAAACCATCTCCTTCATCATTTCTTATACCTCAATAATATCCATCACAATCACAACTTGTTCAGCCATTTCCCAATTGATGGACATGTCCTCAATTTCTAATTCTTTGCAACTGCAAAAGTAGGTACTATAAATATTTTTGTACATGTATGTCCTTTTTTGGGGTGGTACAGACCTAGTAGTGGTATTACTAGGTCAAAAAACAAGTGCAGTTTTATAACCTATTGGGCATATTTTCAAAATGTTCTACAGAATGGTTAGACTACTTTAACACTTTACCCTCGTTTTCCTTGTCATTTTCCTTGTCTATCAAATTATCCAACCTGATAAGTGTGTTTTATTTTCATTTCTTTAATCAGCAGCAATTTAAAGCATTTTTATATGACGACAGATATCTTTGATTTCTTTCTCTAAAGTTCCTATTTATATCTTTGACCATTTATCAATTAGGGAATGGTTCTTATTTTTATAAATTTGACTCAGCTCCCTATATATTTGAGAAATGAGGCCTTTATCAGAGAAATGTGCAGTAAAATTTTCCCCAGTTTTCTATTTTCCTTTTAATTTTGGCTGCATTGGTTTTGTTTGTGCAAAACCTTTAATTTCGCATAATCAAAAATTTCTGTTTTGTCTCCCATATCCTCTTTATCTCTTGTTTGTTCATAAATTTTTTTCTTATCCATAGATCTGACAGGTAAAATTTCCCTTTTTTTCATTACTATGGTCATGCTGGGTATTAGTATACTTAATATGTCCACTGATCCATTACTGTAATGCTTAGTTAGTACCCAGATTATTTTCATAATTACATTTTGAACTACAATTGAGATCTGAAAGTGCTGGACTACTTTCCTTCATTTTTTTTTTTTTATTAATTCCTTTGAAATCCTTGATCTTTTGTTCTTCCAGATGAATTTTGTTATTTTTTGTTCTAGCTTTATGAAATAATTGTTTGATAATTTGGCATATCATTGAATAAGTAAATTAATTTAGTAGAACTGTTATTTTGTCATCTTGACTTGGCCTACCATGAACAATTAATATTTCTCCAATTGTTTAAATATGTCCTTATTTATGTGAAAAGTGTTTTGTAATTGTGTTTGTAGAGTTCTTGAATTTGTCTTGGTAGGTAGACCCTAAGTATTTTAAATTGTCTGTAGTTATCTTAAATGGAATTTTTCTTCCTATCTCTTCCTGCTAGGTTTTGCTGATAGTGTATAGAAATTCTGATAATTAATGTGGGTTTGCTGCAACTTTGCTGAAGTTGTTAATTGTTTCAATTAATTTTTTAATTAATTATCTGGTGTTTTCTAAATATACCATCATGTTATCTACAAAGAATGATAATGTTTCATCATTGCCTATTCTTATTTCTTCATTTTCTCTTGTCTTTATTGCTATAGGTAACATTTCTAGTACAATATTGAATAATAGTGAAGATAATGAATATCCTTGCTCCAAACCTGATCTTATTTGGAAGATTTCCAGTTATATCCATTACAGATAATGCTTGATCTTGGTTTTAGAGAAATACTACTTATCATTTTATTAAAAGTTTTATTTATTCCTATACTTTAAAAATATTTTTAGTTGGAATAGGTTTTGTATTTTGTCAAAACTTTTTTCAGCATCATTGAAATGATCATGTTATTTTTATTGTTTTTTGTTGATAACAGTCAATAATGCTTACAGTTTTCCTAATATCAAATTAGCCCTGCATTCCTGGTATAAATCTCATCTCATCATGGTGTATAATTTACCTAATGAAATACATGGCCAAAATGGAGAATTCATCTTATTTATTGTGTTTTCAGGCAATTGGACACGGAGTAAGGTTTTTACCTTGGCTTTGCTACTTATGATCTCTGACTTAGAACAAATCACGTAGTCTTAATTTTCCCTTTTGTAAAATGAGAGAGTTGGACTACATAATATCAGAGGTCCTTTCCAGTCTTCAATTTATGATTTTGTGATGCCCAAGAAACTGATATTTGACAATTTTAAGGAAAGAGGAGGGATACTGCTTCTTGCAATTGCCCTTGAATATATTATATTCTTATGGCTCACTGTTGTGCTCAGATGACCCTTTATTCTTACAAGCTATTTTAGAGGAACAAATGCTTTTACATGTCTTTTCAAGCTTGTTTGATTTCTAGATCAGTTTGGTCACTCTGAATAGTTGGGGAGCTTAAGCAAGCAAGTTAGTAGAAATTATTAAGTGCCTCAGTTTCATCCATTTTTTATTATTTGTTTATTCTGTATATCTGAAATCCTAAATAAATTGCTCTGCATAGAGAAATATTTATAAGATTGCTTTTGAAGTGCTATAGAAATAAAAGGTATTGTCAATATCATTATGTTATATTACCTAATAACAATAAGGTCATCATCATCAGGGCACAACCCCCCTAATAACATCATCAGTTTGATCAGTTTTTATTATTGGTACTTTTTGATTCAATTGCTGTTTATGGTTGACCTATTCTTTATGTTGCTACTCCCAACTGGTGCTTTCTTTTATATCCTTTTCTAGATATGTCCATGTCTTTCCTCTTACAGAACATGATGAACTTGAGGACTCTAAAATATTCTACTTTTAAGCCTTGTGATTTTGCCTTGAGCCAAATGTCCACAAAATCAAGTAATCTCAGATTAAAGAAAATCTGCTTTTCCATGAATGGCTTTAATAACTGAGTGAAGAGTTTGACTACTGTCTAACATATTCATACACTTATTCACCTCACTATTTCACTTTACATAGGACTAGTCTCTGATAATAGTATAAATATGCCCCTTCTAATGTTATTGATTAGTTCTACAAAAGCACAAAAAGTTAAAGTAAAATAATGAAATGGGGTGCAGTTAGTTCTATAGTATCAGTATTTTAAATGCAAGTTACATTCTTAGGCAGCCAAAATCTGAACATGTTAAAATTATTGCTTACAGAGACCTTAATAGGGCTCAGCTGGACTAAAATGCTTGGATAACTAATAGACTTGAAATGTAGATATCAGACTATCAAGTTATCAATTGACTGCAGGAAAAGAAATAAATAAACAAGCAATAACCTAGAAAAGTATCTGGAATGAATTTCTGCTTACTCCGAATGAATATCCTGATATCTAATAAACATCTAACCAGAGAAGACAATTCTCAGATGGCACTGACACCTTTATTTCATACAGATGCACACACATTTACTGCCCACAGCTGGGAAAATACAATTCATTTCCTTTGAGAAACAGACATAGAACAATGCTAAACCCTAGTGTAAAAATCAGAAGCAATGGAAGGATAATTTATTAGTGTTGAAACCAGGGACTCATGATCTAAATTGTTCTGATTTCCTTTTTACCAAAATAATGTAGGAGTAGGATAACCGATGCAACAATGATTTTGAACAGGTCTAAAGTTAACCAAATGCTGAAGATGAAAAATTCATGAAGTAGTTAATTTAATACTTCTTTGTTCTAAATAGGAATGGTACTGATTAGGATATAAGCCTTCTAAAGGAACTACTGTTATAAAGTATTTAATATTTCTCTTCAATTATTAACAGTCTATGTGAACAATACCTGGGTGTGTGTGTGTGTGTGTGTGTGGGGAAGTAGTTTTATTACAAAATTACCTTGTTCAGGAGAAGGTTTGGAAGAGGGTAGAGAACTTTGGAGATCTTAGGTAGTTGGAAAGGTCCTTGATAGCAGGGAGTGGCACTACTGAGAAAAAAATTTGAATTTTTCAGCCCAAGCTAATTCCTGAGGCAAGCAAGGAGAAGCACTGATAGGATTATCTGTCCTTAAGTGACTTTTTCTTCTTAAGTAAGTCTTTTGTTCCTTGCTGTGACAAAATCTTTGTGACCCTACTGTTTACTATTTTCAATTAGAAATCCAAGTTATGATGTCAACCCCTGAGGTTATATTTCCCCTAGAGAAAACTTACTTTGAGGTAAATCCCCTGTCACAGTTTATTAGGACCCTAACTCCTCTTTAGGGGTTAACCCATCAGTCAATGGTGTAATCCTCCACTAAAACTCCTTATTGAAAAACTTGCCACACTTTCTTTAGGAACTTGCCATAGCTTTTATGGCATCTTCCTCCTTAATAGTGTCTTTCTCCTTAATGGCTTACTGGTTAGTTTATGAGTTCTCTAAAAACCCCATATGATTTTATTTTATTTTTTTTTAACCCCATATGATTTTAGCCCACAATTAGCAGTGAAATAAAATCTTTGCCTCTTGATTTGGAGATGGTATAAGCCTAAACATTCTTTGGAGACACCTTGTGAGAGGAACATGTAACCTCAATATATTTTCAGAGTCAAAACCCTTTTCCTCCAACATTTGGTGGTGAAATCCCATAGTTTGGTGGCTTGTACAGGGAGAAGCACTTTGAAACCCCATCAGTTCCACAAGGTAAATTTTCTACACGGTATTTTTGTACATCAAAATATATTCATAAAATCTCAGAGTTGGAAAAAACATCAAAGGTCATCTAAATAAATAAGTACTTAAAGCACCGTGTTTTTGTTTTTGTTTTTTCTCTAATAGTCATGGCAAGTGGTTGAAAATGTTTTAAGATAGCTCATTCTACTTTTGAATGGCTCTAATAAACATGAAGAATTATCTTAGACTGAATTGAACCTGCCTTTCCTATAACTTCCATCTGTTCCTTCCAGTTCTGTCCTCAGGGACCAAGCAGATTAAATTTAATGCCTCTTTCACATACCTTACAAGTATTGAAGGTAGAAATCCTATGTTTTCCTCTCTTCACTCCAAACATTTCTGCTCCAGGATAAGTTAAGTTATTGGGTTTTTAGAAATTTTTAAAAACATTTTTCAAGTAAAAGAGTATTGTTAAATTGTCTCTCTTCTAATATTACTTCCCATTAAACCTGAAAGTACATTAAGTATAATGATAACCTATGAAAGACTTGGTTCTTCTCAGTGGTTCAGTGATCCAAAGCAATTCCAATAGACTTTGGAAAGAAAATGCCATCTGCATCCAGAGAAAGAACTATGGAGACTGAATGTAAATCAACACATACTATGTTCAAAAAAATAAATAAACAAAAAATAAGAGTACATTAATATCTATCTAATCTTGCAAAATAATTCCCGTTAGCCATGTTCAGGAGATTCTTTTTTCCCCCCTTCATTTTAGGTTCATAACATCTCTGGCAGAAGATGTCATTAAACTAAGTAGTTTTAAAATGAACCTGGTTTTGAGTCACCCCAGAAAGATATACAATGATAAACCATTTGAAGAAATTACTTGAGATTTCTATTTGTCATACTTCAGTTGTCCAGGAATGCACTTAAAAAGTTCCTCTTCACACAGAGACCATTCTATTTCACATATTAATCTCAGGAATTAAAAAAAGAATATTTTCTACTTTTATTCTGAGATCACTTTCAACATTCCCGACAACTTTAAAACTTTGGGGGCTATTTATACAAGTTGGAATTCTCTCTCTCTCTCTCTTTCTCTGCTCTCTCAATCCTGTGTATGTGTGTGTGTGCATGCGTGTGTGTGGGTATGTGTAGAGTAGCAAATCCTAGGCAGTCACAAGATTATTTTTAGGGAGATGAATTCCCCATTGGAAGAATCCTGAGGGTTGGCATATTACAAGCAATATGTGAGGAAAACCCAAATTGTTAACAGTGTGACTGTGAAGGAGTTATTTCCAATAAGAAATTGAATGAAATATAAAATAGAATAAAGGATAAATGAATTTAGATGCAACCAGAAAGAGCAGCAAGCTTTATAGAGAGCACCAAATTAAAGGGAATTCCCATCAATTTACTAATCACAGCATAATCTCTTTTAAAAGTACATTTTATTGGTGCCTTTTTGGTTTGTTTTTACATTGCTGCAAACAACCACAAAATTCTAATAAAATACTCTCTTGATGTTAAAAATAAATGATAATTACTAATTAAGTAATGATGATAATGATGATGATAGAACATCTATATCCAGTAAGGAATACCTCATTCCCTAGGCACAATAAACCAACTTTTTATTGAGAGGAAAAAGGCATATTTTGTCATCAATTCTCTGGAATAAAAATTATCTATTTTATCAATTTAAATTCTGTTATCCTTGAGTGTTACTTTTCCTTTATACTCTTTTGATCATTGTGTATATTCTTGATATTCTATTTTTATTTCACTCCAAACATGGATTTATGAATTGCTGCTGCTTAAATTATTAATAGGAGGCATTTAATAACACTCCACCAAAATGAGTTTGTTGTCTGGGGTTGGATAAAAAGCCGTAGGGATAAATGTGACACTTTACTTGTCTGCTGATTCTTCTTCTTTTTATTATTATTATTTTTTTTTTGGTCAACAATAACAATAATCCTCAATTCACAGCAAGCCTGTTGAATTTACTACTCTTCTCACTTCTTCACTAATCACTAGTGAAGCCCAATAGGATAGAAACTTTAACTTTGATTTGGACCCTTCCACACCTCTCCCTAAATAAAAGCACAGGGTTCCCCCCCATACACATGCATGTATTTCACTGACATCAAAGAAAAAAAAAAAACAACTCATGCATTTCCATTAAAGCAGCAAGAACCAGGGGGAGGCACCAAGCTGGGTGCTAGGCTTTTGAGTCCGTGGAAATTGATAAGGTTCATATGCATACAAAAGGCTGAATGGAGAGGCAGCAGGGTGAAAGAGGTCGGACACCCAGATGGATTTTTTAATTCTGGGGAAAATAACACCACGCTCACAAGTGATAACTGAGCCTTTCTTCCCAACTCTGACCAAAATATGATTTCCATTTGTGCATTGGAGGAGAAGAAAATTATACAGGATTTCATTCTGCAGCATAATAAGGCTTCACACTGAATAATACTACCATAAGGCACTGTAATTACTGAGGGGCAGAAAATACACTTTCGGTTTATATCTAATCACAATACCACATTGTCTGCTATGGGGGGAGAAATGGGTGCTGGTAGGGGAGCATTAGTATTTTGCTAGGACCTAGGAGAGTTTGTTCTCAGCAGGACTTCCTGAATCTCTAAGATGATGATTTAAAATTGCTTGGATCAACTTCCCCCACCAAAACTTTATCCAGGAAGAGAATAGTAGATCTTCTTCCTACTGAAAGATATATAAATTCTTAGTGACTGTTCCATACTCAAAACAAACAACTCCTTAAGATCATGTCTGTATGCATTGTCATATTACTTTTGATGATAGCCACCTAAGTAGGTAATGACTAGTCAGTTCAATGAGCAATCAAATGAGTGAAAAAACAATCAGGTGAAGAATTTGTTTGACTGGCAAAACTCTCCTAATATTTGCGACAGCTAAATATGCAAATGCAGAATGAGTGATGGGATGGTTTTAAAATAAGTTGCCTAGATCATTCATGTTTCAATTTAATTCAACAAATATTTAAGTATCTTCTAAGCACAAGACACTTTGCCATTTAACATACATATTACTATCATTCTAAAATCCCTTTGGATATTATGCATTGATATGTTTGTTGTTGTTATTGTTGTTGTTTTTTAAGAACTTTGAGCATAAAGTGAATAATTCCCAATAAACAAATCTGAATTCAAATTGGAAATGTTAAAGCTATAGGACCAACTTCCAAAAAATCCCTCTGGCTGCCTCTCAAGTTATAAGTTTTAAGCAGCAATTTTGTGTTCTGGATGTTCCTTCTATATTCAGCTGTTTTCATATTAACAAATCTAAAATGAGTACTACAGAATTTCCCACAAATATCTTTGAGTCTGACCTATAATTTTACCTTATTCTTTCTGGTAAGAATAGGATTGTTCCTTGAGGAGGAGCCGCCTAATATCTCCAAGTCTTGGAAAGTACTTCCCCTCATTGTAGAACTAGGTTCTTATACTGCTTGGGAAAAGATTACCTTGGGAATTCTGTGTTGGAATGCAGACATATTAATTGTGTAAGGTCATAATATTTTCTTTGGGGAGTAATGCTCTAAAGTAATGAAGAGAAATTCCTTTGGGAAAATATTTCTGTAATTAAACAAGAGAGAGGCTAAATTATAAGTTAGCTACCACTGTATAAGGGCAGCTAAGTGATGCAGTGGATAGAGTGCTGGGCTTGGAATTAGGAAGATGAGTCTGCCTGAGTGCAACTCTGGCCTTAGACACTAGTTGTGTAACCCTGGGCAAATCACTTAATTCTGTTTGCCTCATTTTCCTGAGCTGGAAAAGGAAATAGCAAACCACTTCATTGTCTTTACCAACAAAAACCCAAAAGGAATCACAGAGTCGGACATGGCTAAAAAATGACCAAATGAAAAACTGCTCTTTGGGAATCTACAAAGACTTTAACTACAAAACTTAGAGGAATTTACACAGCAGGGGAAGTAGGTGATATAAAGAATTAAATTTTTCTCTCTTTGAAAGGAACAAAGAAAAAAAAAAAAGATTATTAAAATACATATTTGCTAAAGATTCATGAGATTCTTAATTGAATCTAGGTGCTTGTATTTCTTTAAATCTTGGTCTAAATTATGTAATTCTCTATTAGAGACAGACCCATTTTTGCCTGGAAAATTTTTACATGACCTAGGATATATAGATATACAAAATAGGTATATAAATTAAACAATTACTGATAATAAATCATAATTTCATGACCCCTACATAAGATTACATGACCTCATATGGGGTTGTGACTCAGGGTTTAAGAAGCTTTGCCATGTACTATCCTTGGAATCTCTCATAAAATATTAAGATTTTCCTTTAAAAATTGGCTTATTCCAATTTAATCCTGATAATTCTTCTGTAGTTCTTTCTTTTAATGGATTAATGAAGAACTGTTGTTGAATTAAATAGGACTGGAACATTGTGCCCATTTCCTTTCCATTAAAGGGAATCAGCTCTGCACCTACTCACCTCATATATATCTTGGACCTAACTAGAGGAATTAGATTTTTCCCCCCAATACTTTCTTACTCAAACCTATAGCCTGCTAGTTTCCAGTTCTTTAGCACTACAAAAAGGGCTGCTATAAATATAATATATATGTATATGTATATATAAATATAAATAAATTATATATTTACATATATATATATATACAATTTATATATACATATAAATTGTATGATATATGCACTCACATATATACATATATATAATATGTAAATTATATATATAATACACTCATATATACATATTTGTGTATGTATGTATCCTGTTGCTCCTTTTTTAGCTTCTTGTGGGTATAGACTAACCAAAAATTTGCCCACCTCCTCAAAGAGTCAATGCACTAAATCGATAGAGTAAGACACATTTTTGGCTGTAATTGATATGGACATTTGTTTTGTTTGATTATAAATACATATTTGTTATGAGTTTTATTTTTTTTTAGTAGGAAGGGAAGATGGAAGGAATAAAAAAAACAAATGATTATTACTTGAAAATGAATACATTGAATTTTATGTATAAAATAAATATATTTGACACTTTGGCACCTCCAAGAAAAATTACTTGAGGCTTACTGTTTAGGTTCTATCTGGAATTTCCCCCAAAAGGAGAGCATAGTGAATTAACCAATGTAAAATATGAATTAACTATGGAATAGGTGTTTATTTCCTACATCCCAAAGCAATGCTAAATACAATGCACTTTTGTTGATTAAAAAGACAAATATTTCAAATTATAACCATAGTAATACTTCTTAGAAGATTGATACTTAAACCTTATTATCATATAAAAGTTTAGGGAACTGATGTGTAGACATTGATATATTTCACTTCAAATTCATTCTCCCTTTGAAATTCAAATCTTCTGACCAGACAAGAATTTATATTCCTTCTCTGATCAATGGTCATTTTTTCTGATGCAGTAAGTTTCCCTACCGTCAATCACCTTATCAATCCAGGAAGTCCAGAACTCTCTAACTCAAAAAAGTCACCTCTAAGCTTCAATGTGTCCATCTCAAGGGGATCATCTCTTCAGAAAGGAGCTATCCTTATAAAGTAGAAAAAAGTAGTCAGACCCCAAGGCCAGCTGAACTTAGTGAAATCCCTTTTATCCATTGGGAAAAGTTGTCATGGTGCCTAAGGTGGAAGGAAAGGGAGCTGCCCATTTTCTCCATCCAAGAAAGTATAGTGAAAAAAGTAACTTGTCACCAGATAAGACTGGAAAAAAGAAAGTATTAGGGTGTAGTTATTTCATTATTCTTTTATTTAAATAATATTTATTTAAAACAAATACAAAAACAAGAAAAAAACATTGTCATGTGCTCAGAAGAATATCAGGGGGGATTCAAAATATGTAACAACGAATTTCCATTTCAAAAAAGCATATATAATAAGACATTAAATTCATAACTGTCCATCTTTTCTTTCCTTCCCTGTAGGTTTCCATTTGTTATCTGCTGTACATTTTTTACTTTATTTTTCCCCCCTCCTCATTACATATTAATTCTTAATATGAGTAGGAGTTCAGAACTATTAGCTCTCTCCCCCCAACTAATTGCTCTTTATCAGTTCTTCCTCTGTACTTTATTCATATGGCATAATTACTATATTTACCTTTTCCTAGACAATTTTGCTTTTTACAGTAAGATCACATTCAGCTCTGTTATGATTTTTGCTTTGGAATACCCAATTATTAATGTCAATCTGAGACATATGATTTACATTTCCATGTACAAAATATAAATAATTTGTCATTATCGAATTCCTTGAAATTAGTTTTTGATGTTGACTTTTACATGTTAAATTTTCTATTGAGTTAAGGTTTATTTGAGCCAATCCTGAAAATCTTAGAGTTTATTGAATATATATTTTTTGTTTAATATTATCATTTTATTGAAATAATATTTTAATTTGCAGGCCTAGTTCTTTTGATTGTCTACAAATAATATTCCAGAACCTGTGATCTTATATTGTAGCTGCTGATAAATCCTGTATAATTTTGAAATGATAGCATATTTTAATTGAATTTTTATTTGTTTATTGTAAAATTTTCTCTTTAATTGTTTTTTTTTTTTTAATTTAGCAGTGATGTTCCTATATGTTTTTCTTGTAGGATCTCTTTGAGGTGGTGACTAATGGATTTTCTCCATTCTACTTTCCCCTCTTGTTCTATCACTTCAAGATTATTTTCTTTGATTATTTTTTGTCTTATTGTGTCAAGGTTCCTTTTTTTTAAAATTACAGCTTTCAGGTAATCCAATTGCTCTTATGTTTTCTTTTCTTATCCATTCTCCACATCTACAATTTTTCTTATGCTTTACATTCTCTTCTATTATATTTTTCATTCTTTATATTTTGTTTTATTATTTCTTGGTCTTTTACAGTTTCATTGGCTTTTCATTATTAAACACTGCTTTTCAATGAATCATTTTTTTCTTTAAGATTCAGGATCTTTTTTCTTTTCATAACCTTGTTTTGCTTGGAGCTTTTTTTTTTTCCTCCATTTTTTTCAAATGAGAGAGATGGAGGAAAAATTGAATTTTTAAGTCTCTTTTTTGAATTTTTAAAATTCCTTCTGGGTGGATAACTTTTAACATTACTCTTTGGGATAGGAGAAGCTCTTTTTTTTTTTTTTTTTTTGCATCAGTGTCCCCAAAACAACCCCTACATTCCATGCTGAACAAGTGTCCTTCAGAGTCCATATAAAATAGTTCAGAGACTTCTTTAACCTTTTAGTAAGTAAAGTCCAAGGTAGTTCACTCTACTTATAGATCACTCTAATTGTCAGTTTATTTTTCCATACATCCCTCACATTGGTCTCTACAACAGTAACATCAAATTCAACAGAAGCAGATCTCAAGGGCATACATGACCATTTAAGCTTAAGCTTTGCAATAGAATTCCACTTTATTTCCTAGCTCCCTCTTTGATTTTACCTATAGTTAAGCTCTTTCAGTTTTGCTGTTCACTGAGAAAGAAAGGTTTTTTCTATTCAGTTATTCTTAGCCTTATACTCAAGTTTAAGACATAACCACATCAGTTTGGTACAATACAGATAATGTTGAATCAAGAATCAGAAGACCTGGGTACCAATCTCATATCAGTCAATTATATATTTTGTGATCTTGGGCAGATCATTAGCCCCTCTGTCTTGGTTCTCTTATATATAAAGTAAATGGGATTATATTAGTTTACTTATATCTTTATAAGTTTAGAACTTTGGTGCTTTACAACTATGATTCTATGATCCCATGGTCCCTGTATTTTAATTAGTTATACTTCCTTCATCATCTACTCATAGAAAAAATCTTAGACTAGTTTCTCTTCTAGACAGACATATAATGTCCAGTCCACAGCTTTCAGTTAATATTAGTTTTTAAGTCTTTATGACTGATTCATCTTATACTATGTAGTCAATTAATGTGCTGCTTTCTCTCTGATTAATGAAGCTATTGCATTAATCTTTTTGGTGCCACCTCTCTATTACACTGATAACATATGGCTTTTTCCTCTTTTGTTCTTATACCCTGTAAAAATCTCCAGATTCTGGCTTCTCCTGCTACATAAGCCTGTTATATTAGTTAATTAAGAAAGACAAAAATTATTTAGGAAATAATTTAGAAATATACAAGAAAAGTCACTGAGCTATTCAAACTCATTGATCCAGCCAATTGGCCAATCATTTAAGCATTTATTAATGTTCTCTTATATGAGAGACACTATGCAATGTTCTGGGGATACTAAGACAGAGATTGTCAATTGTTTTTCTATTTGAAAGCAGAAGAGGAACAGCTTTGCCCAGAAAAAGAGTGGTACAACCCAGAATGAGCACCACTGGCATAGAATGAACTTTGTGTGGGTGCAGAATTTTTTTTCCCCAAAGGACCAAGTACAATAGGATCTACAGTACAAAGTCCTGAATGGCCTTAAATACGTGAGTTTCTGAAAGTAGTGAATGAAAAGTTATGTATTAATACTATGCACAGACTAGATTTAGAATAAATATAAAATAAACATAAGATAGAATAAGTATGAAATAAATATAAGACAGAGCACTAACAATTGCAGGGAGAGGATCAAGAATGGGTTTATGTTGAAACTTGAACTGGATCTCAAGAAAAATGAGGGATTTTGAGGTAGAGTAAAGAGGAAGTAAATTCCAAGAATGGAGAACAGGTCATTAAAAGGCAAAGAAATATGAGATGGAGTGTTTCAAGTGAAGAATGAATTGAAGGCCATATCGGTAAGACCATAGAATGCAGAGACCAAAGACAAAGATTCTATGAATAATAAAATACCCAAAGCAATGCTTTTTTTAATAGGAAAAACTAAAAACAACATGGTTGTCCAATAACTAAATGCTTCAACAGACTGTGATTTGGGAATATAAAGGCATATTAATTTGTCATAAAATGATGAATATTAAGGAATCAGCATAACAAGGGAGTATTTATGAAATAGCAAAGAAGGTAGAACTAAAAGAATGGTATACATAGTGACTATAATAATATAAATAAAAACAGCGCTAACATTCTGCCTAATTCAGATCAATTCTGTATATACTATTGCACACAGAGAAAAGAGAAGGAAATATATCTATTTTCTCTTATTAAAGAAGTTGAGAATTATATCTTATCAATATATATTGGATACAGTTACTTTATTTGTAAGATTTTGATCACTTTTTCTTATGGAAGAGTCAAAAGAAATAACATTTTTGAAAAACAAATATGATGTTTAAAAAAAAAGAAGTATAATGTAATTTGGGAAAAGGGCAAAAGTTGATTTTTGCACTTGATAATAAGGAAGAAGGTAAAATGTTAGTGAAAGTGATTTTTCTTTGTGACTTATGGAAATGGTTTTAAAAAATTCTTTGTTTTCTTAATGCCTTTTGTTTTTATATTACATTAATTTTGAAATATACCTCATCACTTTGACCTTTTGGGCCAAAAAAAAAAAAAAAATTTAGCCAAGTGAAACTACTTAGTACAATATCCAAATAAAACAGTTTATATAACAATCTATATTCTAATTCCCTTCTAGTAAAAGAAATGATGTAAAATTCCTCATCTATGGTTAAGTCGATGAAAAATATGTGTGAAATACCCTAGCATATTTGAGAAGTTATGAGTATGGATTAAGGATTTGTTATTTTGTTTGTTAATAGGTTAAGCTCAATGGCAATTAAGATTCCCAGTAGGGTTACTTCTTTTACCACACCCTTGTTACACACCATTTGGTTTCATTCTATTGTTGTTGCTATTTTAAAATATTCTATTATGAACATAGCAGACCTTAATAAACATGTACATTTCAATTTAGAAACAGAAAGTGGGATTGTATATATGTCCTTGAGGAATTTACAATCTAATAGAGGAGATTACATGCAAACAAATTGCGTGTGTGTGTGTGTGTGTGTGCATAACCTGTGTATACATATAACAAACAATATACAGAGTAATGGAGAAAAGACACTGAAGTATGAAGCTTTCCTATGGAAGATGGAATTTTAGTTGATACTAAAAGAAAGAAAGTCAAAAAAGTCAATACCTTTTAATATAGAAGAATCTGTATGATACTACTTATATATCATTTCCAACCTTTCTCTCAAATTCTTGTCTATATTTCTTTTCCTCTTTATTAATTTTATTTCTTATTTAAAATAAATATTTGGACAGCTTTTCATATAACTATGTTGCCTCAAACACCCACCTCTTCTCTATCCCTATATAAAATCTCATTTGTCATGGAAGACATTGGCCAATCTGTCTCTCACTTCTCTGTCTCTCTCTGTCTCTCTCTCTCTCTCTCTCTCTCTCTCTCTCTCTCTCTCCTGTGTCTCTCTCACTCTCTCTCTCTCACTCTCTCTTTCTCTCTCTCTTCTGTCTCTCTCTCTTTCTGTCTCTCTTTCTCTCTCTGTCTCTCTCCCTCTCTCCCTCTCTGTCTCTGTGTGTGTCTCTCTGTCTCTGTCTCTGTCTCTCTCTCTCTCTGTCTCTCTCTCTGTCTCTGTCTCTCTCTCTGTTTCTCTGTCTCTGTCTCTCTCTCTCTGTTTCTGTTTCTATCTCTGTCTCTCTCTTTCTCCTTATATTTATGTAATCCCAGTTTATAATCTCTTCCTAATAAACTAACTGCTTCTTTCTCTATCTTCTACATTATTGTTAATGGCACCACCATTTTACCAGTTACCCTGACTTGAATCCTTGGTATTTTCTTTGACTCATAGGATCATACCTTCCAAAGCTGGAAGGGACATGAGAAAACATTTAGTCCTCCCACCTCCATTTTTTTTTAACAGATAAAGAAGTGATTTAGCCAAAGCCACACAGGTATCAGAGTTAGCATTTGGACCCAAGTCCTCTCATTTAAAATCTGATGCTTTCCTCCAATCATATTTTCATCCTACCTCCCTCCTCTCTCTCAATTTTCATATCCATCAATGACCAGTTTCTATCAATTCTATCTATGAAATATCTCTTAAAACTGTTGCTATTTTTCTATTCTCACTATTACCACAATAACTCAGGTCTTTATTTTGCCATGTATCCAAATTACTGCAATAGCTTCTAAGTGATTGCCCTGCCTCGGATTTTTCTCCCCTCCAATTCATCATCTACACCAAAGCTTCTTCAACTGTGGGTGGCAACCCTATATGGTGTCACATAACTGAATGTGGGAGTTGCAAAAAAATTTTGACAATAAAAGATATCAAATGTTCTGCCACAATTTAATTCTTTGTGCAAAAATAAACAAGCACATCTTACTAGTATGCAAATTTACTTTCATCTTTAATAAATGATAAAATTACACAAATAACAAAGAATTGTTTTAAAATAAATGTCTTTATGGTTTACTATCAATAAATGTTTGATTTGTACAATTATTTTACATTCCCATACATCTAGAATAGTAAAAAATTTCTCAGGTGAAAAGGGGTTGTGATTTGAAAAAGATTAAGAAGCCTTGATCTACATTGGTCTTAGACTAAACTTCCGAAAGGACTCATATAATCACAGGCTCTCTTCTAATCTTCAAGTCCTCCTATTTAGTGCATGTATTCTCAGTCTCCCCTATGGAAATGGGACTATCTCCAAAGGGTGAAATTTTAATCATGATCTAAAAGTAAATGGAGATTCCATGGTTGAATCACAAGGTATCTGACTTTGGATCCAAAGACAGAATGATTTATTGACATTGACACAAAACTGACCATTGCCAATAAGAGCAGCAACTTAGGTAAGAGTCATGGAACAGAAGTTAGAGGAGGATCAGGTTTGGAGTGGGGAGTAAGGGAAAGTTATATGATGAAGGTATAATTAGGGAAAACTGTGGAGAAATAGCTTAAGGAAGTAAAAGTTTTTTCCCTTAGATTCCCTTCCCAGAGACAGAATTCATTTATCACATTGGCATCCTTAGTCAGGCCTTCTTCTTCAGTTGTGTAAGCCACTGTGTGCCTGGTATTTGCTTTCCTGGCCAAAGCTTTCTCTACTCCTTTACATAGATAGAGCTTTGACTCAAGTCAAGTTGTATTACTAGAAGCTTCTTAAGATATCTGGCCCTTTCTAGGCTCTGCGTCTTTGCCTTCTTAAAAGGCTTTCTCTATTGTTTCTCCCTAAGGAAATTCTATTCATCCTTTAAAAATCCTCCCTACTTACTCTATTAAAATTTCCCAAAGCATCTTGTAGTCCTTAAAATACTATACAAATGTGACATGATTTTTTAAAACAGATTTGTGATTCCTTAGAGTAGGAAACATTTCCCCACAATATAGATCAATACATTATTTGCTAGTTATAGCCTTATATAGTTGCCTGGGAGCACTGAGAGATTAAATGACTTAAGCAGAATGACAAAACCAGCATGGGTTAGAGGTGGGACTTGAATCCCAATCTTCCTATCATTGAATGGTAGGGTATGAACAAGCATTTATTAAGCACCTACTATCTGCCAGATATTGTGCTAAATTTTTTTTTAATAAATATTACCTCATTTGATTCTCATAAGAAAGTAGGTGCTATTATTATCTCAATTTTGCAGTTAAGGTAACTGAGGCAATCAGAGGTTAAAGAATTTGCCCAGGGTCACATATATACTAAGGGGTCAGGTCGAAATTCAAATTTTTTTTTTTTACTTTAGGGCCAATACTATCTATTACAACATATCTATTTTTGAAGTAAGCTCTATATGTGATGCTTGCATTTTATCAATAATAATATTCTCCACAAAATATTACTGTGATAACTATTCAGCATGTTGATGTAACCCCATGTCATCACAAACTTTGTAGCCCAAAATAAACTCTAACAGTTTCTGCCATGCTGGGCAGGCTTAGAGCATGATCCTGGCAACAGGCTGAATCTGTTGTCAGTGGACCAACCTAATTATTCCCAAAAAACCAATGACTTGTTGTGGGAGAGTGAACTGGGAAAATAGATGATGAATTATTTGGATATTCAATTCATGATAAAAAAGAAAAACACAAAAAGATCCTCATTCCTATGCAGTGCTCTTCAACATCCATAGTAATGGGTGTGGAGTGAAGTAAAAGAGCACAGAATGCTAAGAATAAGCCATTTTTGACTAATCTATAACACAAACTCAAATGTACTCTAAATGTGAGGTCTTTGACTAAAAACCAAAAAGTTGACATACTTCCACAGGAGCTGAGGTACCTCAGAATTGACATTCTTACTCTAAACAAAATCAAGGGATACAGAGATGTTGCCTTTAATTGGAAGGATAGAAAATAGATTTTATTTAAAGAAGAAAATAGTTGCCAGAATTGGTTTCATTGTATGCCCAAAACCAACAACAACACACAACCCTATCCTTTCATGAGATACTAATCGATAACTCTTACAATGCTTATAATAAATATTTGAAAGATGACCTCCATGAAGATAATAGTAGCTTATTTACCAATATCTGTCACAGAATCTAAAGATAAATTCTGTGAGAACTTAACAAGATTGTTTAAATCCAGTTAATGAGTATCTTGATACTTGATAATATAAATGTAGATCCAGGAAAGAGTAGGAAAAATATTGTAAAATATGGCAGGTTTGAGAAATGATACAGGACAGAGGTTTGTAGAACATTCAGAAACATTTTGCCTATATATCACTAAGTCTTTCTTCCAGAACAATAATGAACAAATACTAGTGCAAAAAGCAATAAAATTGATGATATCTTGAGAAATACATAATTATTAATTGGGGAATTATAGACTCTCCTGTCTCTATGCAATCTGGCAACTGACTAATTAAAGATCAAAATCAACATTGACTTAGAAAAAGGCCAAATGTGTCCTAATAGGCATTGACAAAAAATTGCAAGAAACTAAATCAAATCACTTAAGCTAAACCAATGAGAGATGGGGAAAATATAAAATATTGACTTTGACTATCACAATTTCCCATAAAAGTTTCACTAATACAAAGCAGTAACTATAAAGAAAAAGTCAAAGACCCCAGGAACACTTTCTGCCTATAAATATCTAATCACTTTGATAAGCAGAATGAGATGGCATTCAAAGACAGAGCTACTTGAGAATACTAAAAAAAAAAAAAAAAGAAAACTTCAAAAGAAGATAATGGAAAATCATGAGGAGCAACTTATAAAAGAGCAAACAATAAGGGGGAAAAGGAGAAAAGTTGTGAGTGATTAAAAAACGTGCAATTTCACAATAACAATTCTAGTCTTTATTTTCTCCAATTAATTTTTGGCCTAGTGCAATCTCTATCCAAAATGACTGACCAAGGGATAGATAGATAGATAGATAGATAGATAGATAGATAGATAGATAGATAGATAGATAGATAGATGTATTGCTTCTTAGGCCATCCATTTCTTGACAATAATTATTCATCATCCATTTGATTATTCCTATATGGATAGGGAATCCAAACTGTTTTAAATATTTTTAAATATCATATGGAAGCTTCTGAAAAGTTTGGAGGCTAGATATAGTCAACACGATAGCATTTGCCACAGGAGAATCTCAAGAATCTCACAATCTATAAGGAATCCCTCCTCATTTGGGACTCCACTAGAAATCCTCCAATACAGCATTCAATGGTTTTAATGGGATTATATCTCTACATTGTATTTTGCTTTTTATTAATCATTAGAGGTCATGCTTAATCTATAAACTCATTTTGCTGGAGGGGAAATCTGGCCTTTGGTTTCTTTATTAGTAAATCTATTTTACTCCTCTACGTAGAGTAAAAACTCTTGAAATATTTCAAAGAACATAGACAGGAAAGAACATCAATTAGCTCTGCGGAAGAATCAAAAACATGATAGTATTCAGAATAAAAACAGAAAATGTTTGTTTTTATTTTTGTTATTGTATAGAAAGAATGGTATTACATTACCCATACACTGACTAATCATATTCTTGAAAACTGTTTTTTTTTTTAAATTCTGAACTTAACAATCAATAAAAAAGAACATTTTCACATGTAAAACAGAGCAAAAAAAGAGGATTGTTGTGAAATCACAAAATAGCTAATATGTAGAGACTGTTTTTTATAAAAAGTACATAATGAGTATATGCTCTTTTCTTTTTTTTTATTTAAGCTTTTTGTTTTTCAAAACACGCATGAACACTTCTTCAACATTAACCCTTGCAAAACATTATGTTCCATTTCCCCTCGTGCCCTCCCCTAGATGGCAAGTACTCCAATACATGTTAAATATGATAGAAATATATGTTAAATCCAATATATGTACACATATTTATACAATTATCTTGCCGCACAAGAAAAATAAAATCAAACCAGAAAACAAAACAAAACAAAACAAAACAAAAATGAGAGAAGCAAAATAAAATATAAGCAAACAATAACAAAAAGTGTGAAAATACTATGTTATAAATCACACTCAGTTCCCACAATCCTCTCTCTGTGTATAGATGGCTCTCTTCATGACTGAACAATGGGAGCTGGTTCGAATCATCTCATTGTTGAAGAGAGCCACGTCCATCAGAATTGATCATTACATATTTTTGTTGCAGTGTTAATATGGTCTCCTGGTTCTACTCATTTCACTTAGCATTAGTTCATGTAAGTCTCTCCAGACCTCTCTGAACTCATCCTGCTGGATGTGTCTTATAGAACAATAATATTCCATAACATTCATAGACCATAATTTATTCAGCCATTCTCCAATTGAGGGACATCCATTCAGTTACCAGTTTCTTGCCACTACAAAAAGGGCTGCCACAAGATCTTTTGGGGATAAAAGCTCAGTAGAAACACTGCTGGATCAAAGAGTATGCACAGTTTGATAACTTTTTGAGCATAGTTCCAACTTGCTCTCCAGAATGATTAGATTTGTTCACAGTTCCACCAATAATGTATTAAGTGTCCCAGTCTTCCCACATCCCCTCCAACATTCATAATTATCTTTTCCTTTCATGTTAGCCAATATGAGAGGTGTGTAGTGGTATCTCAGAATTGTTTTAATTAGCATTTCTCTGATCAATAGCGATTTAGAGCACCTTTTCATAAGACTAGAAATAGTTTCAATTTCTTCATCTGAAAATTGGCTGTTCATATCCTTTGGCCATTTGTCAATTGGGGAATGGCTTGAATTCTTATAAATCTGAGCCAATTCTCTATCAATATGTAGAAGTGAGGCATTTATCAGAACCTTTGAATGTAAAAATGTTTTCCCAGTTTATTGCTTATCTTCTAATCTTGTCTACATTAGTTATGTTTGTACAAATACTTTTTAACTTAATATAATCAAAATTATCTATTTTGTAATTAATAATGATCTCCAGTTCTTCTTTGGTCACAAATTCCTCTATCCTCCACAGATCTGAGAGGTAAACTATTCTATGTTCTTCTAATTTGTTTATAATATCATTCTTTATGTCTAGATCATGAACCTATTTCAATCTTAACTTGGTATACAGTACTAGGTCTGGGTCAGTGCCTCGTTTCTGCCATACTAGTTTGCAATTTTCTCAGCAGTTTTTGTCAAATATTGAATTCTTATCCCAAAATCTGGGGTCTTTGAGTTTGTCACACAGCTAGGAAGTGTTAAGTGTGTGAGGCCAGATGTGAACTCAGGTCTTCTTTATTTTAGGGCTGGTGTTCTATCCACTGCACCACCTAGCTGCCCCAAGTTCTCTCTTTTCATTTTTGAGACTAACAATTTTATTTTCCTCTTTCTTTTTTCTAATCAAATTAACTAAAGGTTTATTTATTAGTTGGTTTTTTCATAAAACCAACTCTTACTTTTATTTATTAATTTAATAGTTTTTTTTTTAACTTTCAGTTTTATTAATCTCTCCTTTTATTTTTAGTATATCAAATCTGGTATTTGATTGGGGAGTTTTAACTTATTCCTTTTCTAGCTTTTTTAGTTGCAAGATCAATTCCTTGATCTTCTCTTTCTCTATTTTGTGCAAGTAAGCATCTAGAGATATAAAAGTGCCCCTTATTACTGCTTTTGCTGTATCCCAGAAATTTTGGTATGTTGTCTCATTATTGTCATTCTCTTGGATGAAATTATTAATAATATCTATGATTTGCTGCTTTACCAATTCATTCTTTAGTTTCCAATTACTTTTTGGTCTATTTTCCCCTATCCTTTTATTGAATATAATTTTTATTGAATCATGATATGAAAAAAAAATGCATTTACTATTTCTGGCTTTCTACATTTGTTGAGATCTTTATGTTCTAATATTGGTCAGTTTTTGTATAAGTTCCATGAACTGCCAAGAAGAAACTGTACTCTTTTACGTTTCCATTCAATTTTCTCCAAAGATCTGTCATACCTAACTTTTTTAGTATCCTATTTACCTCCTTAACTTCTTTCTTATTTATTTATTTTTATTTGATTTAACTAGTTCTGAGAGAGCAAGATTGAGATCTCCCATTATTATAGTTTAGCTATCTATTTCTTCTTGCAGCTCTTTTAACTTCTCCTTTAGGAATTTCCATGCTATACCACTTAGTGCATATATGTTTAGTATTGATATTGCTTCATTATCTATGGTATCCTTTAGCAAGATATAGTTTCCTTCCTTATCTTTTTTAATTAGATCAAATTTTGCTTTTGCTTGATCTGAGATCAGTATGACTATCCCAACTTTTTTTTTTTTTTACTTCACTTGAAGCATAATAAATTCTACTCTAGCCTTATACCTTTTTCTCTGTATGTATTATTCTGCTTTAAATGTGTTTCTTGTAAACAACATATTGTAGGATTCTGGCTTTTAATCCAGTCTGCTATTTGCTTCCACTTTATGGGAGAGTTCACCCCATTGAAAGTTACAATTATAGTTAAAACTACAAATTTTGTATTTCCTGCCATCTTATTTACCCCAAATTATACTTTTCTCATTTCTTTTCCCCTTTCCCTCTCCCCCAGTATTTTAGTTATGAGCACCACTTGTTTCAAGCAGCCCTCCCCCTTTAAAGCCCCTCCTCCTTTCTTTTACCTTTCCCCTATTAATTCTGTTTTCCCTTCTACTAGCCTACTCTTTGCCTTTTCCCCTTTCCCCTCTCAATTTCCTATAAGATGAGAGAAGTTTCTCTGTAAAACCAAATATGTCTAATATTCTCTCTTTGAGCCAAATCTGATAACAGTAAGATTCACATAATGTTCCTCCACCTCTCTTCTTTCCCTCAATTATAATAGGTATTCTTTTCCTCTTCCTGACATATAATTTCCCTCATTTTACCGCCATTTTCCCTTTTTTCTGGTACAATCCCCTTTCCACCTCTAGTTTCTTTTTTATATTATAATAGTAAAATCAAATTATACATGCACTCTCTATGGATACTCTATAACAGAGATATAATTCTCAAGAATTCTTTTCTTTTTACCTTTTTATGCTTCTCTTGAGTTCTACATTTGGACATCAATTTTTTTGTTCAGCTCTGATCTCTTCATCAAAAATAAAGGGAATTCACATGTTATGTTGAATGACCATCTTTTTCCCTGAAAGAAAATGCTCAGTTTAGTGCGGTTGTTTATTCTTGGTGCATTCCAAATTCCTTTGCCTTTCAGAATATCAGATTCCAGGCCCTTCTATCCTTTAAGATGGAAGCTTCTAGGTCCTGGGTAATCCTTATTGTGGCTCCTAGGTATTTGAATTGTTTCTTTCTGGCTCCTTGTAATATTTTTACCTTGGTCCAATAGTTCTGAGTTAGCCATGATATTCCTTGGAGTTTTAATTCTGGGATCTCTTTCAGGAGGTGTTTGGTGTATTCTTTCAATCATATTTTACGTTCTGGTTCTAGGACATAAGGGCAGTTCTTTTTGATGATTTCCTGAAAAATAATGTCTAGGCTTTTTTTTTTTTTTCATCATGGTTTTAATGAAGTCTAATAATCCTTAGATTGTCTCTCCTAGATCTATTTTCCAGGTCAGTTGTTTTCCTAAATAGGTATTTATATTTTCTTCTATTTTTAATTTTTTTTTGGTTTTGCTTGACTGATTCTTAATGTCTCATTGAATCATTCATTTCCATTTGTTCAGTTCTGATATTTAATGAATTATTTTCTTCAGTTACCTTTTTAGTTCTTTTTCTATATGCCCAATTGAATTTTTAAATGAGTTGTTTTGTTTTATGGATTTTTCCCCCATTTCACAAATTTTGTTTTTCAGAGAGTTGTTTTCTTTTTCCATTTTGTCAAATCTATTTTTTTAAGGACTTAATATGCTTTTTCCATTTCACTTAGTGTATTTTGTACTGAATTTTCTTCAGATAATTTCTGTTTCCTTTTCCAAATCCTCTTGTAAAGTTCTCATTTTCTTTCCCCATTTTTCTTGTAGTTCTCTTTTAAAATCCTTTTAAATTTCTTTTAGAAGAATCTTGTGTGATGGGGACCAATTTATATCCTTCTTTGGGGCTTCATCTGGAGATAATCTGCTTTTAGTTCCCCTCAGGGCTTGAAATCTGTCCTTCTCTTTCATCATAAAAACTATCTATAGTCAGTGTTCTTTTTTGCTGTTTTACTCATTTTCTTTAAAAAAAAAATTGAGATCTGCTTTTAGGGGGAGATTTTAGGGCAAGCTTCTTTACAAATAGCAGCAGTAGATGCTCAGAGTTAGTGCTGACTGATTTACAATGCTGGGTGGTTGTGGCTAGGTCCCATGAAATTCTGACATTTGGGGGTTCACTACTTACCTTTTGTACTTGTGTTGGAAGTTTTATAATTTGTCTGCTGATCTACTGGCTTGCAACCAGGGCAGAGTAGTCATCACTGCTGTAGATTCTTCCCCCTAGATTCTCTGGCTCTTGGATCCCACACTGCCCTAGGACTGTGCACTGTCTCCACTGGTCTGTGCTTAGCTTGTTTGTGCTTGGCCCGCCTCCCTCTGTGCTCAATTAAAACAGACCTTTTCTGGTGTTCTTTGAAATTATCTTCTGCTGGTAATTTGTTATACTCCCAATATGTGTGGTTTCTGCCAGTCCAGGATTAATTCAGTGGCTGTATTTGGTAGTTAGTCTGAGGGTCATGAGAGGAAGTCAGAAAGAAATGTGTATTCTCTCTGGCATCTTGGCTCTCCCCCAGTATATGTTATTTTCAAAATTCTCTGCTTATCTGTGTATGTGGCTTCCTGCAGCTTGGATGTATCATGCCACTGTCAGGATTTCACTAGCATCCTTTGTGATTAGTTCTCTGGAGTTGGTTAGTCATAGCAGAGTTTGAAACTTACTACATACTCTAAATGTCTTCTTCCAACCATATAAATATAAACTTTTAGGACTAAAAAATATTAAGCACAAGTAAACTAGGGAGAAGTCTTATATAATTTTTGTGCCTCCTCTTTGCATGCCTTCTATCCCTCTTGATATATAATTTTGCCTCCTACCACTGAAGGGTGGGAAACGAGCTCTCTCATTTCTTTTGCTTTCTATGTCAACATATATTCTCAGCAATTAGTCAGTCAACAAATATTTATTAAGAAATTATAGTGTGGTAAGTAGAGTTCTGAGCCTTCAGAAAGGAAGACCTCTCTTCTTGAGTTCACATCCAGCCCCAAATACTTATTAGCTATTTGGCTCTGGTCAAGTCACTTAATCCTGTCTTCTTATTTGCAAAATGAGCTGAAGAAGGATTAGCAAATCACTATAGTATCTTTGCCAAGAAAAGCCCAAAAGAAGTCATAAAAAATTGGACATGACTGAAAAAGACTGAACAACAATAAAATACAATGTTCCAGGCACTGTACTAAGTGCTTGGGATATAAAGAAAGGCAAAAATAGGTTTTGTTGTTGTTGCTATTATCTTTATCAATATCAATATATGGCATATGAAGTATATGGTGTATCAACATTAATTGGAGATTCTACACCATATCTAAGAACTCTCCTGTATCTATTATCTTATTATGGAAACACGTTAAAAAAAAAAAACTTTTGTTTTCTCTAGAAATATTAATACACATTCTCTAGCCTGTAATTCTTTCTAGACTTTTCCTTGGGAAGTTAAAAGGTCTTAATCTTTTCTGTGAAATGGAGTAATGCTGACAATTTTTTACTAGATAGGGTAATTACTTTCCCACCCACCTGATGTCATTGGTACCAAAACTCACCTGGGATTTGTGTCTTTTGAAATTCAATGTTAGGGTACAGACTGAAATAATCAGTGAATCAATGGAACATTTGTTAAACATTTACTATGTACAAAGCACTATGCTAAGGGGTGGAGATACAAAGAGAAGAGTAAGATAATCCTATTCTCAAGGAACTCCCATTCTTTTGGAGAAGGAAAAAAAAAAACTTTTGGAAGTTTTTAGCTGTATGTTAATGAAAAAGCCACATGGCTTAAGTTATGCTAAATCCTAGGAATATAATTACCAAATGTAAATGTTTTCTCTCTTTTAATAGATAAAATACTATATCTATAAAAATATCTATCTTTAGGCTGGATGGCAAGGTCATAAACATGTCATTGTAGCTTGTCACTCCTTTCTAATCAAAGTTTTAGTCATAACCCTGAGTCCATTTTATACTGGCTTATGAGTAGTCTACACATATATAGATTTAATATGTTTTTATTTAAACTTTTAAATTAAAAAATGATTTTTGCAATTGAATTAGTATTTTAAACAAATAGAGAGAATTTATTATTAACAGTAAGTTGGGTAACTAATTTTGTAACATGAATTAAAATTATCTCAACTGAAAAGTTTTGTAAGTATGTATTTTCATGGAAAAATAATTTCTGGAAGACAACACTGATTTAGTATAAGGAAAATAGTCAGAATCCATTTTTGTTTTTCCAAGTAAATGCCAAGCCAGGATTTCCTTTAGTTCCTATTATGAAAAGTATTCATTAATAGAGGATGCACTTGTGTCAGAAAGGGAAAAGACTCCCTCAGGCAGAAATTTCCCAATGGCCATCCCATGTTGATCCTGCAGGAAAGATTATCCCAAGTGAATTCTGCATGTGAATATTGAACAGTGTTCTCCACATTAGTGTCAGAAGCAAAACAAAACAAACAAAAAAATTAACTAAATAGAAATTTTTAAAAAACACTTCTTCCTTCTGTATTTTCTTACATACAACTATGAAGGTGGAATCTGGAAATTCACCTCCTTTCAAAAATTATTCTCATTTTACTTTTATAACCTTGTTAAGGAGGTTCTCAGGATATCTTTTCTTGAATTGCATAGTTGTTTTTCTTTCTTTTCTTTTTTAATAGCACTATCTTCCAGAGTTAATTCAGATACATTATGAGAGGTGGGACAAGTGAAAAGGATGTAACCTCAAAAACAACTTTGTTGTGAAGTCATGAGAGCTTGTTGATAGCTACTTCTCTTGAGGACTCATAGTTTAAAACATGATCAGCCTTGCCATAAGGATTTTATATGACATTCTTTGGTTTGACAGTTTTATCAGCATTAGAGTAACATTGGCTCTGAATTCAAAGGTTCAAGTTCTTCTAAAACTCATTACACATGTAACCTTAATGCTCCCTAGGCTTCAATTTTCTTAACTCTTAATTGATATAGTTGGACTCAAGGTCCTTCCAGCTCTCAGTCACTGAATCAGTGATCTATTTTTTGACATTATTGAACAATTTGAAATGCTACAAAGAATTCAGATTTTGACTTCAAAAATGGTGAGGGTGGTGAAAGCAGGAAGTTTCTAGCTGAAGAAATTTTAGGTGGGGCTTATGAAGCCTGACATACAAATGTGATTTCTACTTAAGATCTCTAGATTGAGATAACTCTTCATCTAGTTTTATTCCATTCTATTTACCCAGTATCAGACTCTTGTAGCACAAATACTGGTCCATGATTTCTGGTAATCTCCTTTCAGATCTTGTAATTCCTTGCTTTGGCTCCAATTCTGAATAATGCATTTATCTGACCCTTCTAACTTCATGAATTATCTTAGTGATTAAGCTGGCACCATTCCTACCATACTGATTCATTTTGACCCTAAAACTTTTTATCCTTCTGACCCCAAATCCAAGGCAATTCAATAAGCACAAAGGATGCTTAGTGCCTTGTACACTTTCTGACAGATAGTAGGTACTCACTGAATGAATGAATGAGTTCACATTGTAGTCCCTGACAAAAGTCACGGGACTTGGAATCAATTTATTAGCTACCTGATCTTAGACAAGGCATTTAAGCCTTCTGGATCATCATTTCTTATAAGGTCATTTCTAGCTCTAAAACTACAATCCATAAGGACCTCCAAATTCAGTCTTACTTGAAGTATGGACTAGATTAAGTGGCACAAGTAGGAGACCATAACAGCAAAATTTCAAGATAACTGAAATGACTATTTTTTTAAAAAAATCAGCACCTTTAAGCATTATTCTTTAAACTTAGCTAACTTAATGGAAATTTATATTATGAATAGCTTTCTTCTTTGAATAGAGTTTAAAAGATATAATTTAATCTTTTTATGATGATCACAAGTCATCATTCTAAGCATCACTATAAGATGAGAGTCATGCCTTCTGTGACTATTGAAGGTTCTTTGGTTTATAGAAAGTGAGCTCTTAAAAGCTCAGTTACACTGCACATACTACCTGTGTCAGACACTGTTTCAAATGCAATGAATAAACCCCAAAATTAGATACTTCCTGTCTTCAAGTCTATATTATATTGGAGGAGACAATATATACAGAAATAAGAATATACAAAATAAATATTAGGTGGAGTATTAGAGGCTAAGATGATCAAAAAAGGCTTCATGTAGAAGAAAGGGATTTGATCTAAATTTTCAAGGAAGAAAGGGTTTCTAAGAGGTATAGATGAAAAAAGAGGAATTCCAGGCTGTTCCATGGAGGAACAGCCCATTTAAAAGCTTGGAGAGAGAAGAATGCAATGTTGAGAGCTGTTAGGATTACAAGGTGATAACTCAGGTTGTCTAAACAATTCTAACATGGACTTTACAGAAAGTAAGTAATTTAAGGTAAGAAGTTGTAAAGTTCAAGTTGTACCTCCATTGGGATAGGAAAAAAAATGTTAAATTAAGCAGCTTTTTAAAAAATTAAATGTGAAGATGGCGGCGTGGAGGCAGACAGCTGCTTGAGCTCCTCGTTTTCTCTCAGAACTTACTTCATGACAAGCCTCAGACTTAATGCTTGACCCAGAAAGAAACCCACAAATAATCACCAAGAGAAGACATCCTTGAAAGTCACCAGAAAAGGTCTGTGTTTCCTCGGGGGAGGGTCAATCAGACTGGGCGCAGACTGAGGGCAGGCAAGCCAGAGCGAGACAGGCAGCTCACACAGCTCAGACCTAAAGGGGAGGGGTACGATCTCTGCCGTTTCTGCGAAAAGACTTTTTCCCCAGTGTGGATACTCCATCTTGGCAGCAAGCTGGGATCAGCGGAGGGTGTAAACACCGGAGGTGAAGATTAAAACCCCGAAAAGCCAGTGTCTCTCAGAACCTGGCCACCCCCAACCCCCACCTGGACTGATTCAGTGCGTTCTCAGAGCCTCAGAGCGCAGACTCAGTACAGTCATTGCTGTTCTGTTAGTGGCTCTCTGCTGCCCTACCCCCAGTCTGTAGAGGAAGCTTATTAATACCATCCAGCCCTATCCCCCGCAAAACAGACCAATTGTTTCTCTTGTCAGTTTGTTTTCTTCGATTCCTACTCTGACAAAATGAACAAAAAATTCAAAAGGGCTCTAACCATTGACAGCTTCTGTATGGAGAGAGAGCAGACTTCAAACAATGAGGAGACTAAAAACAGACTGTCCCCAGAGGAATCCCCTAAGAGGGATATGAGCTGCTCCTCAATACAAAAGAATCTCCTAGAGGACATCAAAAAGGCTCTCACAAGAGAGCTGGAAGAGAAATGGGAAAAGGAAAGGGAAGCTTGGCAAGAGAGCCTGGAGAAGTCATCCCATGCATTCAAAGACAGAGTGGATAAAGAAATCAAATCATTGAGAAACAAGATTAGTGAGCTGGAAAAGGTAAGCAACTCCAAGGAAAACAGGATTAGTGAGCTGGAAAAAGAAAACAGCTCTATAAAAAGTAAAATGGATAAAATGGAAAAAAAATTCCATAGAAGATAAAAACTCAATTGGACAATTACAAAGAGATATAAAAAAAGTGAGTGAAGAAAATACATCATTGAAAATTAGACTGGAACAAGTAGAAATGAATGATTCAAGGAGAAACCAAGAGGTAGTCAAGTAAAACCAGAGAAATGAAACAATTGAAAAGAATGTCAAGTCCCTTACTAGAAAGACAACAGACCTGGAAAACAGATCCAGGAGAGACAATTTGAGAATAATCGGACTCCCTGAAAAATGTGAGGAAAAAAAGAGCTTGGACACCATTTTCGAGGAAATTATCAAAGAGAACTGCCCAGACGTTCTGGAAACAGAGGGTAAAATAGACATTGAAAAAATTCATCAATCACCTACTGAAAGGGACCCTAAAATCAAAACGCCAAGAAATATAATGGCCAAGTTCAAGAACCATCAGACAAAGGAAAAGATATTGGAAGCTGCTAGAAAAAAGCAATTCAGATACAGAGGATCCACAATAAGGATAACCCAGGCTCTAGCAGCATCCACACTAAAAGAACGCAGGGCCTGGAACATTATATTCCGAAAGGCTAAGGAACTTGGTATGCAGCCAAGAATAACTTACCCAGCAAGAATGAGCATCATTTTCCAGGGAAGAAGATGGACATTTAACAAAATAAATGAATTCCATCTATTTTTGATGAAAAAACCAGACCTACATAAAAGGTTTGATCTTCAAATACAGAACTCAAGAGATTTCTAAAAAGGTAAAAAGAAATCTTGAGAACTATACTTCTGCCAAAAAAAAAAAAATATGTAAAGAACATATGTACAATTTGTCTTAGAAACTAGAGGTGGAAAGGAAATTATATCATAAAAAAGTGTAAAGTGGTGGTACTACATCTCATGAAGAGGCAAAGGTAACCTATTATATCGGAGAGAAAGAAAGGAGGGAGATGAACATAGTGTGTATCAATAGACATATTCGATTTATGGTGAAACTTCTTCCACTTCATTGAAAAGTGAGAGGGAAGGAGTAAGCTAAGGGGAAGGAAATACAGAAATTTCGAGGAAAAGGGGTAAAATAAGGGGAGGATCTTTAAGGTGGGGGAGGGATCCTAAAAATGGAGGGTTGTGAAAAGCAAGTGGTGTTCACCAGTTTAATACTGGGTAGGGGGGTAAGAGGGAAGGAAAGGGGAAAAGCATAAGCAGGGGTTAATAGGATGGCAAGCAATATAGAATTAGTCCTTCTAACCATAAATGTGAATGGGGCAAACTGCCTCATAAAGAGGAAGAGGTTAGCAGACTGGATTAAAAGTCAGAACCCTACTATATGTTGTTTACAGGAAATACACCTAAAACAGGGTGAGACATTCAAACTAAAAGTAAAAGGGTGGAGCAGAATCTATTATGCTTCAGGCAAAACCAAAAAAGCAGGAGTAGCCATCCTCATCTCAGATCAAGCAAAAACAAAAATTGATCTAATTAAAAGAGATAAGGAAGGGCATTATATCCTGCTAAAGGGTAGCATCAATAATGAAGCAGTATCAATATTAAACATATATGCACTAAGTGGTGCAGCATCTAAATTCTTAAAAGAGAAATTAAGAGAGCTGCAAGAGGAAATAGATAGCAAAACTATAATAGTGGGAGATCTCAACCTTGCACTCTCAGAATTAGATAAATCAAACCACAAAATAAATAAGAAAGAAGTCAAAGAGGTAAATAGAATAATAGAAAAGTTTGATATGATAGATCTTTGGCGAAAGCTAAATGGAGACAGAAAGGAGTATACTTTCTTCTCAGCAGTTCATGGAACCTATATAAAAATTGATCATATACTAGGGCATAAAAACCTCAAAATCAAATGCAGTAAGGCAGAAATAGTAAATGCATCCTTTTCAGACCATAATGCAATCAAAATTACATTTAATAAAAAGCCAGGGGAAAATAGACCAAAAAATAATTGGAAACTAAATAATCTGATTGGGTAAAACAGCAAATCGTAGACATAATTAATAACTTCACCCAAGAAAATGACAATAATGAGACATCATACCAAAATGTGTGGGATACAGCCAAAGCAGTAATAAGGGGAAGTTTTATATCTCTACAGGCCTACTTGCATAAAATAGAGAAAGAGAGGGCCAACAAATTGGGCTTACAACTAAAATTGCTAGAAAAGGAACAAATTAAAAACCCCCAGACAAACACAAAACTTGAAATTCAAAAAATAAAAGGTGAGATTAACAAAATTGAAAGTAAAAAAACTATTGAATTAATTAATAAAACTAAGAGTTGGTTCTATGAAAAAACCAACAAAATAGACAAACCCTTAGTAAACCTGATTAAAAAAAGGAAAGAGAAAAAGCAAATTGTTAGTCTTGAAAATGAAAAGGGTGAACTCACCACTAATGAAGAAGAAATTAGAACACTAGTTAGGAGCTACTTTGCTCAACTTTATGCCGATAAATTCGATAACTTAAATGAAATGGAAGAATACCTTCAAAAATATAGCTTGCCCAGATTAACAGAGGAAGAAGTAAGTAGTCTAAATAGTCCCATCTCAGAAAAAAAAATAGACCAAGCTATTAACCAACTTCCTAAGAAAAAGTCCCCAGGACCAGATGGATTTACATGTGAATTCTACCAAATATTTAAAGAACAACTAACTCCAATGCTATGTAAACTATTTGAAAAAATAGGGATTGAAGGAGTCCTACCAAATTCCTTTTATGACACAGACATGGTAGTGATACCTAAACCAGGTAGATCGAAAACTGAGAAAGAAAACTATAGACCAATTTCCTTAATGAATATTGATGCTAAAATCTTAAATAAGATATTAGCAAATAGACTTCAGAAAATCATCCCCAGGATAATACACTATGACCAAGTGGGATTTATACCAGGAATGCAGGGCTGGTTTAATATTAGGAAAACTATTAGTATAATTGACCATATTAATAATCAAATTAATTAAAACCATATGATCATCTCAATAGATGCAGAAAAAGCATTTGATAAAATCCAACATCCATTCCTACTAAAAACGCTTGAGAGTATAGGAATAAATGGACTATTCCTTAAAATAATAACGAGCATATATTTAAAACCTTCAGTAAACATCATATGTAATGGCGATAAACTAGAACCTTTCCCTATAAGATCAGGAGTGAAACAAGGTTGCCCACTATCACCATTACTTTTCAATATAGTACTAGAAACTCTAGCCTCGGCAATAAGAGCCGAGAAAGAGATTCAAGGAATTAGAGTAGGAAATGAGGAAATCAAATTATCACTTTTTGGAGATGACATGATGGTATACTTAGAGAACCCCAAAGACTCTGCTAAAAAGCTATTAGAAATAATTCAGAATTTTAGCAAAGTTGCAGGATACAAAATAAATCCACATAAATCATCAGCATTTTTATACATTACCAACACAATCCAACAGCAAGAGAAATTCCATTCAAAATAACAGTCGATAGTATAAAATATTTGGGAATATATCTACCAAAGGAGAGTCAGGAATTATATGAGCAAAATTACAAAACACTTGCCACAAAAATAAAGTCAGATTTAAATAATTGGAAAGACATTCAGTGCTCTTGGATAGGCCGAGCGAATATAATTAAGATGACAATACTCCCTAAACTAATCTATTTATTTAGTGCTATACCAATCAGACTTCCAAGAAACTATTTAAATAACCTAGAAAAAATAACAACAGAATTCATATGGGACAACAAAAGGTCAAGAATTTCAAGGGAAGTAATGAAAAAAAATTAAGTGAAGGTGGTCTAGCTGTACCTGATCTAGAACTATATTATAAAGCAACAGTCACCAAAACCATTTGGTATTGGCTAAGAAATAGACTAGTTGATCAGTGGCATAGGTTAGGTTCACAGGGCAAGATAGTGAATAAAAATAGCAATCTAGTGTTTGACAAACCCAAAGACCCCAAATTTTGGGATAAGAATTCATTATTTGACAAAAACTGCTGGGAAAACTGGAAATTAGTATGGCAGAAACTAGGCATGGATCCACATTTAACACCACATACTAAGATTAGATCAAAATGGGTCCAAGATTTAGGGATAAAAAACGAAATCATAAATAAATTGGAGGAACATGGGATGGTTTACCTCTCAGACTTGTGGAGGAGGAAGGAGTTTGTGTCCAAGGGAGAACTAGAGAGCATTATTGATCACAAAATAGAACATTTTGATTACACCAAATTAAAAAGTTTCTGCACAAACAAAACTAATGCAAACAAGATTAGAAGGGAAGTAACAAATTGGGAAAACATTTTTACAGTTAAAGGTTCTGATAAAGGCCTCATCTCCAAAATATACAGAGAATTGACTTTAATTTATAAGAAATCATGCCATTCTCCAATTGATAAATGGTCAAAGGATATGAACATACAATTTTCAGATGATGAAATTAAAACTATTTCCACTCATATGAAAGAGTGTTCCAAATCACTATTGATCAGAGCAAATTAAGACAACTCTGAGATATCATTACACACCTGTCAGATTGGCTAAGATGACAGGAACAAATAACGATGAATGTTGGAGGGGCTGTGGGAAAACTGGGACACTGATGCATTGTTGGTGGAGTTGTGAAAGAATCCAACCATTCTGGAGAGCAATCTGGAATTATGCCCAAAAAGTTATCAAAATGTGCATACCCTTTGACCCAGCCATACTACTACTGGGCTTATATCCCAAGGAAATACTAAAGAAGGGAAAGGGACCTGTATGTGCCAAAATGTTTGTGGCAGCCCTTTTCATAGTGGCTAGAAGCTGGAAGATGAATGGATGTCCATCAATTGGAGAATGGTTGGGTAAATTATGGTATATGAATGTTATGGAATATTATTGTTCTGTAAGAAATGACCAACAGGAGAAATACAGAGAGGCTTGGAGAGACTTACATCAATTGATGCTAAGTGAAACGAGCAGAACCAGAAGATCATTATACACTTCAACAATGATACTGTACGAGGATGTATGTTGATGGAAGTGGATATCTTCAACATAGAGAAGAGCTAATCCAATTCCAATTGATTAATTGATTATTTTGATTATTTTTACCTTCTGAATCCAATTCTTCCTGTGCAACAAGAAATTCGGTTCTACACACATATAGAATATACTGTAATATATTTAACATGTACAAGACTGCCTGCCATCTGGGGGAGGGGGTTGGGGGAGGAAGGGAAAAAAATCTGAATAGAAGTAAGTGCAAGGGATAATGTTGTAAAAAATTACTCATGCATATGTACTGTCAAAAAAAAAAGTTATAATTATAAAATAAAATTAAAATTAAAAAAAAAAGAAAAAAAATTAAATGTGAGGGGGCAGCTGATGGCACAGTGGATAGAGCCCCAGCCCTGAACTCGGAAGGATCTAAGTTCAAATCGGGTCTCAGACACTTCCTAGCTATTCGATCCTGGGCAAGTCACTTAACCCCAATTGCCTCAGCAAAAAAAGCAATAAATAAATAAATAAACAAGCAAACAAACAAACAGACAGACAGTAGATAGATAGATAGATAGATAGATAGATAGATAAATGTGAGAAGAAAAGAAAGGGAGGAAGGAATTGAAAGAGGGAGGGTTGGGAAGAAAGGCATGAAAAAATGTAAAGAATTCAGAGCCAAGGGGAATAGAATAAAGAAAAGACTAGGAAGAAGAGGGATGAGGGAATAGGAAGAAAATGAGGGAGTGAAAGATGGAAAGACCAAAAAAGAGAAAGAAGAAAATTAAGGAGAAAAGAGTAAGGAAGATAGAATGAATGGAAATTGAGTGACTGTGATTATATAGGGAATTTTAAGATGAATAAACTCTCTATGAATGCAGGTACGTTTTCTACAACTTATAGTCTTAGTAGAGAGATTTTTAACTTGGGGTCTTTGAAACTAATTTAAAAAAATTTTTGCTAACTATATTTCTTTCTTTCTTTCTTTCTTTCTTTCTTTCTTTTTTTGCTGTGCTTTTGTTATCTTTTAAAAAAAATTTTAGTGATAGCTTTTTATTTTTCAAAATACGTACAAAAAAAGTTTTCTACATTCACCCTTGCAAAATCTGTGTTCCAAATTTTTCTCCTTTCCTCTGCATGTCCTCCTCCCCTACACAGCAAGTAATCCAATATAGGTTAAACACATGCAATTCTTCTAAGCATTGTTCTAAGTTTATCATGCTGCACAAGAAAAATCAGATCAAAAAGGAAAAAATGAGAAAGAAAAAAACAAGCAGGCAAACAACAACAAAAAAGGTGAAAAATACTGGATACAGACAGCTCTCTCCATCACAAGTCTTTTGGAACTGGACAGAATCACCTAATTGTCAAAAAGAGTCAAATCCATCATAGTTGTTCATCACATAATCTTGTTACAAACTATATTTCAATGTAATTGTTTTGCTGTGGGGTTTTATGTATTTTATTTAAATATATTTTTCTGAGCAAAGGTTTATAAGCATCACCAAACTACCAAAGGGTTCCGTGGCACACACAAAAAAAATTAAGAACCTCTGTTTTGGAAACTTTCTTAAAGTATTAGAAGAAGTGACTTTCCTAGGATCATAAGACCATTATGGATCAATATGCAATTATGTATCAAAATTTCTTTTTGATTTTTAAAATATCACTGATTATAGGGGATGGCTCTGTGGGAGAAATTTTGGGGGCTGTTGGTCATGGAAAAATTAAGGACATCCCAAAAAATTATTTCAAAAAAGAAAGTGGATGATGGACAAAAGACAGGATTATCAAGGTTTTTTTTTTTTTTTTTTTTTTTTTTTTTTTTTTTTTTTTTAACACTCTGGAATATAGTTCTGGAATATGCTCTAGGCTTGGCTAATTGAATTAAATTAATGCACTAAGTGATTTTTTATTGTCTGTTTCTATATCTGTGGCTTCATCTGCCTACTTATAAGTTGTTTTCTATCCTTTATAGATTACTCTCCTGGTAAAGTAAACAGAAGTGAAATAAGCATATATGAGTAACTAGCCACAAGTTCTTTCTGATCACTAGGTTTTCTGATCATTATGTTTGCAACTCATATTTGTCTCATATTGCTTATTATCACTCCCAATCAATTAAAAACATACATCCACATCAATTGATACCATTTCTTAGTACTTTCTTTTTTAATAGTTTTTATTTACCAGATATATGAATGGATAATTTTACAACATTGACAATTGCCAAACCTTTTGTTCTAATTTTCCCCCTCCTTATCACCCCCCATGGCAGATTGACCAATACACGTTAAATATGTTAAAGTATAAATTAAATACAATATATATATACATGTCCAAACAGTTGTTTTGCTGTACAAAAAAAATCAGACTTTGAAATAGTGCACAATTAGCCTGTGAAGGAAATAAAAAATGCAGGCAGACAAAATTAGAGGGATTGGGAATTCTATATAGTGGTCCATAGTCTTCTCCTCGAGTTCTTTTGTTGGGTGTATTTCTTGGTACTTTTAAAAAATCTATAAATCACAATCAAATCTGTAAAGATATAACAAAAACCCATCAATTTTGTTCATTATATTGCCAAATATCAAATTATACTTAAAGAAGTTATGGACCTTCATAACTGCTTCACCTAAGATTTTCAAGGGCTTGACAATGCTAGGTGTACACACTTGTATTACCTTAATAATAATAGCTAACATTTATATAGTGCTTACTTTCTAGTGCTAAGCATTATATAATAACCCTCTGAGGTAAGTACTATTATCATCTTCGCTTTACAGTTAAGGAAACTGAGGCAAATAGTGGTTAAGGAACTTTTCCAGAATCCCACAGCTAGTAAGCTTTTGAAGTTAGATTTGAATTTGTGTTCCAAATTCTAGACTAGTCTTTCTATTTACCTATCACCTGCTTATGATGCACATCCCTTGAATCTCACTGATCATGACCCGTAAAATATCATTTCTTCTATAAATCCACTCTACATCAACATGTACTCACTGGCCTCTATATAATAAAGCAAGGAGGTATGAAAAATTTCAGAAAACTTTTCCAAAAGGGATAGGCTAGAGTTGCATGGTAAATTCATTCATGGATAATGTATCCTGCCCTTATAATAAATTGCTTTACTTTATACTTAATTTTTTCAACTACTAGCTGAATTTCTGCAAAATAAGCTTATGCAATTGTGCAATTATGTAATTGATGTCAGTAGGATATTGATGATTGTGCTGCAAATAGTCAAGTTTCTTGCTTTTGTTGATGATGATAGTTATTGGAAGCAGAGTTCAATTACTGATTTTTTTCTTGATTCAAATTATAGTATTCTTTCTACTACATGACACTATGCGATACTACAACACTAAGGCAGCCAGATGGTATAGTGGATAGTTTGCCAGGCCTGAAATCTGGAAGACCTGATTTCAAACCCAGACTCTGACAATCAGTAATTATGTGACTCTTCAGTTTCCTTAATGGTAAAATGGAAATAATAGCAACAACTATCTCTAAGAGCTGTTGTGAGGATTAAATAAAATAATATTTATAAAGCACTTATCACAATTTCTGGTACATAATAGGTGTTATATAAATACAAATTCCCTTTTTCCTCCCTAGTAAGTTTCCATTATGATGCCAATTTTATGAAATTTTTATTTGAGAAATCATAAATTAAGATCCTATTTATAAACTAACTAGAATGATATTTACTAGTTTAAATAAGATTCTCTGATTTGCTAAAGACTACCTTTCTTTCGTGATATTCATTATCCCAGGTAACAAATATAAGATATGTACACTTCATCCATTAATGCAATTCAAGCTATGAAGTCCAAGTTTGATTATGAAGGGGGAGTTCTAATGATTAGAATAAGTATGAGACTGGGGAGAAACCCTCCTGGTGAGTGAGGATGGAGTACAAAATAAAAGGAATCTAAAGGCCAGATAAAATAAGTATCAGGATTTCCTTTGGAACCCAAGAGGTTGATGCAGAAGCAGGACATTTATTAGAAGAACATAGATTCATTGTTTTGTATAACTTCACATGTTAATCAGGGGAGGGGTGGGGATAAGAAAGAGCATATCTAACTCAAAAGTTTTAAAAACAAGTATAAAAATTGTTTTAAATGTAATTGGGGAAAATATTTTTTTAAAAAGAAATTCCCCACACAGGGGCAGAGGAAGAACATAGATAACTCAGGAATAAGTAGTAGGAGATTAATAGATCAATAGGCAAGTGACTAGGGTTTCTTGGAATTGACTGTCCCCAAAAAACTTCAGATTTTTTAAAATTAAAATTTGAAATTCCACATTCCCATTCATTAAGATGGTACACTGAGATGAGTAGCATCTTTAATATTGCATCCTTAAGATTTGGACAAAAATGCATTTTATGTTGCAACTATTATTGACTCAAACCAATGATTACTGCTAAAATAAAAAGGGGGAAAAAAAAGCTTTTTAAAAACAATTTAAATTGTAAGCTATATAATTATAGGGACTATATTTGGTCCCAGAGAAGAGTTGATAAAAATGCACCTCCTTTCACAGAAGAGGTTGGAACTGTTGGTATGGAATATACTCTCAGACATGATAGATGTAGATGTATTAGTTATTTTGTTGAATTGCTTTTTTTTTTTTTCTTTAAAATTCATTTTATAGTTTAAGTTCCTGTATGGGAGAACTGTCAAGGATATTTTTAAATGAATATAATGTAAAAAAAAAAGGCATCACAGATGATAAGTAAAATTTAAAAATGATTAAAAATTAATGATAACTTTGAAATTTTATTTTTGAAAATCAACTTTCAATAAACTACTAATAATTATTCACAAATCAATTTTTTTAGAAGCAGGAAAAGCTTCTTTCAAAATTACTTTTATAAACTTAATGCAAAATGCCAGTATAACAAAGTAAATATATTTTGGAAGTATTTATTTCAATAAATTAATTTCAGTATAAAAATATCAAAAAAACCTATTCAGTTTATTTCCTTCAAGTCTATATCATAATTATTTGTGGCTTAATTATCACTCACTTTTTCTCTTGTATATTCATACTTTTGCTTTTTTCTCACCTGGAATTTTTTCATAAATATATACATATTTATTTGCATTTTTCATTCATGTTGATTTTGATTACATTATACTATTTCCTTATATTGTTGTACTTAAATTTGTTTAATTATTCCTAAATTGTTAGACATTTATTTTACTTTTTAATTTTTGTGATTATGAATAATAATACTACTATAAAATCTTTGAAGATAAGAGCATGGATCATTTGTTTCAATATTACACTCAGTATATATCACCAGCATTGAAATTAGATTACTTTAGAGACTATTACTTCACATTTCTAGATTGCTTTCCCCCCAAAAAAAATTATTTGCTTGCAATTCCATCATCAATGAATGTGTATTTGTGAGGTTTGTCTGTTTTTATATCTCAATGGTATTGAGTTTTCATTGATTTAAATTATTTTTTCCAGTTTGTTGGTTATGAAATGATACTTCAAATTATTTTAACTGAAGGAGGATAGTCCTTGACATTTTCCACAAATGGGGAAGTGGGACACTTATAAGATATATATGAATTTCCTGGATGTGTGACTTTATGATACATTTCCAGATGTCTTGAAATGTTTAAAATGCATTCTATTATTGCATGGACTTTTTCCTGCTTCCATCACTACAACTGCCATTGCCACTGTTACTGATATTATTACTTTGTACCACATCGCTTGTAAGTTTCATACTCAGTGTTGTTTTTGATTTTGGAATATAAAATGGATAGACACCACTATGTCTTTTTATTTCTAATGATATTATTTATTCATCATGAACTACTCATTATCTGCTTTCTGGTCTCACTCTCAGTTTGCCTGGTATTATTGTCTTCTTTAACTAAAGATTTCTTTTAAACTTTTCAGCCTTATATTAATTTGCTTATAAATGCTCACATATGTACTAAGGTACTTAACCAGAAAGGACATTATAAATATGTTTGAACTAATGCATTGAAAAGAGAGACTGAGACAGATAAAGAGATAGATGGACACATACAGAGTCATAGTGAGAGAGGCACAAGATAAAGAGAGACAGAAAGGGCTATAAAGGGGAATTAATTCAGAGATAGATGGGGAATAAAAAGAAGAGCTGGTTGGAAACAATGCCAAAATGAAAGATCAAGTTGGCCAAATCAGAAGAGGAAAAAGGAAAGGCTGGCACCACATGTAACAATTACAATATAAGTAGGAAAATGCTTTGGGATTACAGAAATGGAATTATTTTGGTGAAAGACTGTTGGGGGAATGTTGTGATCTGTGTGCTTGCATGGTGAGACATAGGAATGAAGTATATTGGAAGAGAGATATAATGATAATGAACTTTACTAATATACTTTAAGGTTTATAAAATAGTTTCCTAACTTCTTTTTGTAGATAGTGCAAGTATTATCATAGCATTATAGAAAATTTTCTTCTTTCAATGAAGTTAAGTAACTTTCCAGATATCACACAAGTATCAAGTTATAGCACAATATTTGAACTTAGAACTACAGTGTTCTTTCCCCTACATTATATTGATTGGCCAACCATATAAGCATATTTTCTCAAATTAATATGATATCTTATAATCATAGAACTATATTAAATGTAAATATTATCCAATTCAATGAGCAATGGTTATTTATGGAATATGCAAAATTTTATTAAATTAATGTTTATTATTATAATTATTATGATGCTATTATAATAAGTTACTATTGGTTATAGTAATTCTGTGTGGATTTTTTGTTTGAATGCAACATTCTCAATGTTAATTTTCCATGAAAGATAACTAATAAGGATAATAAAGTACCACCTCTATATTTAATATACCCACAAACATCAGACATCACTGCTTATTATTGCAAAGTGGGATCTCACTGATAGGAATATATTTTAGAAGATCATTGGGATTTAAATATATGATATATGGTATCTATATATACCTGTTTTTAGGAGTGTACATACAATTTAGGTATATGGTTATTTCAATGCTTCAAAGATCTGTGATTCTATCACTGTGGGTACTCCTTCTAACAATGCAGATTACAGCTTCTTTCTGACTTTGTCATTAGCCTTCAGGAGGTCTTATAACTGTAAAATTTATTGTTCTGCAGCCAATGCAGTTATAAGCTTTTATGAATTTAGTTAACCTGGTCCTCAGGTAACAGACACACAACCCATGACAGAGCATATATGCAGATTTTTCAGCCTGGTAGGACATCTCAGAGATTATGCTTCACATACATAACCTTTAAGAATATAGATTCTTTCCATAATGAGATCAAAATAGGATTTTAGTAGAAGACCGATGTAAATAATATATACATACATGTATACATTTATATATACATGATTGAAGCAAACCTACATAGTGGATAACAATGAACAGATTTGTTAATCATATTTTTATGTATTTTCCTCCTTGATTGGAGTTATTGACATAGGAAAAAATCTCAAGAGTTTGCTTCCTGATATAAAAAGTGAAAATTAAAAAATAAAGATACAAATTTTAAAATAAAGCACAATTATTTAATTTGTTGTCAAATATTTGGTCTCAAATAATTTTAGATAGAGAGAGATAGGAATCTTAAAATAACCTCATTAAGGTAGTGAAAAAGATGATAATTTAAATATCTTTGAATCAAGCACATGGCTATCACTATATTATATGAAATAAAAATATGAAAATTTAAAAAATAAATGTAAATACATTTTGCTTTTTCTTAAGTGTCTCTATTATGTCAAGTTATTTTGTGATATACAGTAATAGTCTTTGATATATAAAGACACATTGGAAATCTGTGTGTGTTCCAATATGCTTTTTGGTGATTTGCAACCTTTCATTTCTCAGCTTCCCATGACTGTACCACCTAAACATCCCTATTTGCTTTTTTCAAAATCTTCTGTCTGTATTGAGTTAACTCCTAAACACTAACCACTTTAACTGCAGTGCATCTATTTGGTAGTAAGCACTTAGCTGAGAAGATCCTTCCTCCCAATCATCATAACTCCAGCATGAAATGAAGACACAGAACAAGAGAGAGAAAGAGAGTGGGAGAAGAAGAGAAAGGGGGTGGGAGGAACTCATTTTATCAATAAAAAAAATCCTCTGGCTTCTTATGTGTTCAGAGAAGACTATTAATATTTCTTCCTAACTCCTCCTGCTCTGCTAGTCTCCCCTTTCTCTCCCCAACCTCACACCTCCCTATACAGGGAAAGGTCTTGAATCAGCAGATTCTGAGCTCAGGAGCAGTAAAGAGCTATTGAGGGACAGACTCTGATAGCATTACAGCCATACATGGAACCATTTTCTGTGGCGAATCGCTGAGTTCTACCTGGTTATCTCTTGCCTTGCACATCACTTCCAAATGACATGCTCTCAGTCTGGGCAAAAATGAGAGTTTTTTTAAGAACTGGGATTTCAATAATATGTGACGAAAGGATGAGATTACTTTCTGAGGTACGAGAAGGAAGGAGGGAGAGAGAGGCAAGAAGGAAAGCAAATTGTCCATCTCATATGGAGCTTGACTTCACAGCTAATGTTTCTCTGGTTCTCCTGCAGCCAGTCTTTACTGGGAGTGAAAAGGAATACTATTTAATCAGTTCTTTGTATTTATTGTTTATCTTGCGTGTACTTCTCACCAATGTAAAATGAAGCCAATAGAAACTAGAATTTCTGATAATTTCTGGACACTCGTAATGCCCAGATCACATAGTTAAAGTGAAGTGGAGGCTTGTATTTCCATCCAAATTTTTAGGGGTACAGTAGACAAAAGTTAGGATCCTTTAGACAAAATAAACAAGTCTATGTACATTAGCCAATAAGACTTAGTGTTACTATTAATTATTTAATGCAAAATCATGTAAATTTGGAAATGATTACCCTGCTTCTGCAAGAGAATAATTGTAGTATTCTAATGCTCAATTACCTCTTATATATTAGACTTTACCTTCAATATCCCACCACCTCCCCTCCAGCAGGAAAAAAAGGAGACCATATATCAATGCTGGATTATTTGATCTATCCTGTGGGATATCTTCTCTTATTAATAAAAATCACCATGATAACCAAAAAACAATGTTTGGTAAATAATAATGAATGAAAGGAACCAAATGAGACAGTTATTGAGCATTCAATCAATATGTAACACTGTTACATTTTGCCAAGTTATAAAAAAGACAAAATTTCTGGCCTCAACGTTTACAGTTGATTTCACACTGGTAATAAATATGTGTGCATATACACATATAAAGCTCAATTAGAAATTCAGTAGTATGTTTTACTGTTGTTTCATAGGACTCCATGTGCAAATGGACCCTTGGGAAAATGATTTTTCTTTCTTCCTTCTTCCCTTCCTTTCTTGATTTTGTCTTTCCTTCTTTCCTTCCTTTCAAATTACAAATACAGCCATCATTTATTGTTAAGCTTGCTTTGGGGGGAGGAGGGAGGAGAACATATTTTGTTTTTTTTACTTTTAGTATGAGCAAGACCTTCATGATTTTAAGCAGTATAGTAACTCAAAAGTATTAATTATAAGAAATATATTTGAATTGGTGTTTAAAAATTTTTAATACTTACCTAATATACTCCTCAAGTTCCCACCAAAACTTCTTTGTAGATTAATTAAATGCTCAGGCAAATCTTAAAAAGGAGCCACATAGGATACTATATGTAAGATTCTGTACTCTTTATCCCCCCCATTCTACAAAAAAGATAGTGGTACATTTCATACACCATTCCCTAGAATTAATGTTATTTATTATGAGTTCAGTTGCTTTTTAAGTGTTGTTTTTGTTGACATTGAAAAATTTTGGATGATTTTGTTCTCCTGGTTCTGCTTTCTTACCTTTGCAGCAGTTCACACAAAATTTCCTATGATTTTCTAAATCTTCCATTTTCATTTTTATGGAATATCATTCCATTTCATACAATTACTATGATCTCTTTAGCCATTCCTCAATCAGTGTTTTCCCACTCTATTTCTAGTTCTTTACTATCATAAAGAATGCTAGAATGAATATTTTTGCAAATTTGGGACTTTTCTGTTTTTTGACATTCTTATTTGAGATGCACAGGAGGGAAACAACTGAGTCAAAGAATAAGAACAGCTTATTATATGGCACAATTCCAAACTGTTTTCAGGAAGAGTGGCACTAGCTCACAACTCCAATTAAAGTTATAAATATATATCTTTCCATAGCTCCTTCAACTTGGTAATTACCAATTTTTAAAAACATCTTTGCCAATTAAATGGTTATGAAATAAAACTTCAAAAGTATTCAATTTGCATTTCATTTGTAATTTGAAACATTTTCTAATTTGTTTTTTATTTCAATTTTTTTTCTGAAAATGTTTTGTCTATATTGTTTAACCTCATCTATTAGACTCTTGGTTTTACTTATGTGCTAACTTTCTTCATATCTTTATATCAGACTTTATCAGTTGTTTTATACAAATATTTTCCCTTAGTGGCAGGATCTGCTTATTCTATCTATATTGGTTTTTAAATTATGAATTTTTCATTATATGTAATTTAGATTATATTTTTTTTTATGATTAACTCTGCCCCCTGCTTGGTTAAATAATTCTCTTTCTAACTATAGATTTGGTTATCTCTTGTCATTCTTCATATTTTAATTTAGCCTTTTATATTCAGGTTAAGTATCCACTAGGTTATAAACTCCATGAGGTCAAGGACTATCTTTTGTTTCTTTTCATATCCTGAGCTCTTAGCACAGGGCCTGGCACACAATAGGTATTTAATATAGTTTTATTGATTGGTTGATTTGGAACTATGACATTTAAGTTACTGTTCTGAATTGGATTTCTGCCAAGTTACTTTCTAGTTTTCTGAACAGATTTTTATTGAAAAAATATTCCTTTCCCTAATAGTTTCTTAGTTTTATGAAACACTGGAGTATTATGTGCTTATTTAGTTATTCCATTGATTTACTTTATGATTTTTAAATAATACATAATAGTTTTGATGGTGACTATATTTATAAAATTTTGATGGTGACTAATTTATAAAATAGTTTGACAGCTAGACTTGCTAAGCAAGTTGTTCCTTTTTATTATTTCATTTGAAATTTTAAGGCTTTCATTCTTTTAAATGAATTTTGTTATATTTTGTATAACTCTAAAAAGTAGATTTTGGTAGTTTGATTGACATAGCACTAAATCCATAAATTAACTTAGGTAATATCTTCATTTTTATCATAGTCATGTAGCCCAATTTTGAACTGGCTTTCCAATTGTTAAAGTTTTCCTTTATAGAGTGTAGTGTAGTTATTTTTTTTACAAGCCTTATATGCATTTTTGTGGATTAACAACTAAATCTTTTATGTATTTTGTAGTTATTTTAAAATGGAGTTTCTCTATCTCTTTCTACTGAATTTTCTTAATAATCTACAAATATACAGTCAGTTTATTTCACATCCTTCTATTTTCTGGGACAAATTTAAACTGATCACAATAAAACAAAACAAAACAAAAAAAAGGAATTATTTCTGTAGATCCTTTGCTAATATTTTTTCACCTATATTCATTAATAAGATTTATAGTATTCTTCTCTGTCTTATCTCTTTCGAATTTGGGATTCAAAACTCTATCTCATACAAAAAATTTGTTCTGATACTTGACTTTCTCTGATTTGAAAAACACTTGATGTTCTACATGAGTTAATTGTTCCATAAATATTTTTATAGAAAAATTTATATATCTACTTGGTAATAAAGATCTCCCTCCTTTGAAAATATACTAATGGGGGCAGCTAGGTGGTGGAAGTGGATAGAGCACCATCCTTGAATTCAGGAGGACCCAAGTTCAAATCTGGCCTCAGACACTTAACACTTCCTAGCTGTGTGACCCTGGGCAAGTCACTTAACTCCAGCCTCAGGGGGAAAAAAAAAAGAATACTAATGATGATAAAATTCTTTGGAAATCAGATTGTTAATCTCTTATTTCCTGTTCATTAATCTCTAAATTTTATACTTTGTAAATAGTAATATAGTGATTTCAAATTTTTTAGTTTTAAAGTTATGTAAAATGGTGGCTTCCAATAATTGTCTTTATTTATTTTCCATTCATTGTGAATTCTCATTTTTATAATGATAATTTTTTTTCTATTTCAAAAGACTGTCTCTTGATTTGTGTCTTATGTGTTCTTCAAAAAAAAATCATTTATTTATGATCATGGTGTTCTTTCTGTTTTCAATTTTGTTTATATTAATATATATATATATATATATAATGTGTTTTTTTTATTTTTAGGATTCTGACGTGTGCTTTCAGGGACCTATTACTACATGAATTTTCTACATTTTCCTTTAATTTGCATACTAGATTAATTGATTATTTCTTCTTCTGTTTTATTGGTATGTGTTATTTATTTTCCCCTAAAGATAATTTTAGATCATTCCAGAAATTTTGACATATTGTCTCATTATCATTTTCTTTAGTAACATTATTTAATTGTTCTATTCTCCATTTATTAAATCATTTAGCCTCTATTAAATTATTTAGAAAACAAAGTGTTCTTCTTTACATTTCTTTTATTGATTCCATACTTCAGATGCTATGATTTGGGGACCATATTTATTTGAACCATATAAATTTTAATATATTTATTGAGATGATAAATACCATCTATGATCCTGCACAAGTCACTAAATCTGTCAGTTCTCTAAACAATACTTTAAGAATATAAATTGCTGAGAAGGTGTTCATCTAAATTTTTAGAGGGAGTTTCTTATATCAATGGAATGGAATCTCTTATCTCTGTGATCTTTAAACTTTAAAGGATGTGTTTATTATATCTTCATTTCTGCATACATTCATGAAATCACTTGAAAGTAATCATTTTTAAAGTTTACATCTAGTGTGCTAAATAGTTAAAACACTTAAGATACCTATTTAATAAGCACCAATGATCCATTATATTCTTTTATATGCTGTTTTCCCCTATTTGCAACATATTTGCAACATTCTTTTTAGATCCTTGACTCAGAGAAATTGTTGTCCAATGTCACAAAGACAATAAATAACAAAGCTAAGATTTAGACTCAGGTCTTCTGATCTCAGTAATCTGTCTATCTGTCTTTGTCTATCTCATTCTCTTTGTGTAAATATATATGGTCTATTCTTTTCAATTCACTTTTGAAATTACCATGATTATATTCATATATACATATGAATTATATTTACAATATATGGTATATATTTATAATATATATGGCAGTTCCAAAATTATATATGTATATAAATGGTGTTTATGGTAATAAATATGTTTTATATATATATGGTAATTTCAAAAGTGAATCAAAAAATTAGTTAAGGTTAGGACTGGTGGATTATTAAGTAAGTTTGGTTAGTATTTTAAAGCTTTCTGAGGGATGTGACTTTGACCTATGATTTATAGGGAATATCTACAAATTGATGTTAAATGCATTTTGGATTTTGAGAGATGAAAGAATAAGGCTTTAAGAGGAGAGTCAAATTATAAAATAGGGACTTCTGGTCATTCATTCATGAATCAGTATGTAGTAAAAATACAGTGGGAAAAGTTCAGTATTTGGAATCGGAGGACCTGATACAGAATCCTGGATACTACCTATATGATGCTGATCAGATCATTTAACCTCAGTTTCTTCATATGTCAAGTTAATTGATAAAATATGACAGCTAATATTTTTTTACCTCCAAATCTATGATGCTATTTTCTAGTAACAATGAGGATTGAGTTGAAGGCAAAGAAAGAGAATTAGGTTTTCTCTGGTCTTTTGTTTTAGCTAACTGAGGTACCAGGTGGCAGGGTTGAAGTTTGGCATATTTACTAACATAATACATAAGTTTTGTCATTTCTTATCTCTCTATTAAGAAAAGTTGTATGCAAGAGAGACTGCGGAAAAAGATGAAAAATATGTGAAAAAGCAAAAAATGTTAAACAAGGGATAGTTTTTTTCTTCCAAAAGAACATTTATGGTTTTTAAAAAAGATCTACATCAATATAAGATTATAAATACATATACTTGCTACTCACCTTACTTTGAATCCCTATTTATGTGTGAGCTCTAAATGAAGTGAGTGTCCAGATGGACAAAGTGGACAGGGAAGAATGGGAATACCACCTCCCTGAAACATAGATACCATCTCACACTTGTCATAGGAAGTCTTCTGCTGTCTGTTGAAGGGAACAATCTGACAGAGCGTACTGGATGAAATTTTGCTGGCTTCTGTCTTTAGATAAGGATACTATCACTGGCTAAACATATTTTATGTATAACCTACCAGCTGCAAAGAGCACTCAAGCATCATGTTTAAATATATTTGATGGTATCGGGGAATCCAGTTAACTCTTTCCAGGTCAGTGTAGACTTCTCATCTTTGTTTTGTTTGTTTTTCCTTTTCTTTTATTATTTTTTTTAAACAGCCAGCAACCACTTAAATAAAGAAGATAATAATGATACTTAATTTTATGAAAAGAATTAACATTTGTAAATTAAAGAGCCTGAAGTATGGGTATGTGTTGTGTGTTGGAGAGATTAATAAAAGTATAACCCTGCCTATTATAGTGCTGAGATCCAATATTATTTTTCATAGAATCATAGATTTAGAACTCAAAGACAACTGAGAGGCTGATGAATCCAGTTCCCTTAATTTACAGATGAGAAAACTGAGGCACAGAGAGTTTAATTCACTTTTCCAGGGTCTTACAGTGAACAAGTCTCTGAAAAAGGATTTGAATTAAGGAAATGTCATTTTCTTTTTGCTGTACATCAGGATTTGGTCTTCTTATGTTGGGTCGTCAGCTGATGGTTGGAGGCAGGGACTCTGGGGTCCCTGAAGGCTGCATAGGTTCAAAAGGGGTGGGAAACTCCTCTCCAACAACCCCAGAAGTATCATTTTTAGGTCTCTGGGTCCCCCAAGGAGTCTAGTGCTTATCAGGATCTGATCCCAGCATTCTAAATTCATCACAAGGGTGGGGGGTAATCTGATCTCTGATTCTGGGGGAGGGTCTGGACCAGTAATAGCTGCCTTGTGGGTGTCACAGGGAGGGCAAACAGTCTTCAGGATGGGGGTCCAGAGTGGGCTTTTAGGTTGGGGGGCCTCAGGACCCTTATCTCCTTCACTCTTCACCCCTCTTCAGGAACATAAGAGAACCCCTTGACTTCCATGCCTTTTTTCATGAGAAGATCATTTGGACTAAGCAGTTGAGATGAGAAGACCTGGGTTTGAAGTCCACTTTGGGAACCTGAGTTGTATAAAGAAGAACCCCTCTCCCCATAAAGCTTCAGTTTCTGTGTCTGTAAAATAGAATGATAAAGGCTGTGATCCTTTACCTTGTAGGTCTGCTACTTGGAGGTGGCTGACTTGTTCTCCCAAAATAGCAGCTGCTATTCTTGTAAAATTGGGAGAGAAAGGAATAAACTTGAAGGTCTGCCTTCAAAGTTTTGGGTTGTTATTTATTTGATTCCCCTTCCAAGACCTCTTGTAAGGGGAAGTTGGGAAACTTTGTTAGGTTATTGGAAAACCAATAGTGACCTCTTTTCCAAATTTCTAATTTGGCTGCCCAGTTTGACTCTGGGCTTTTGGTTTTTTTGGTAGCAGGTAAAACAAATATTTGATCACTTCTAACAACTTCCCACTTTCCCTGGTACAGTTTTTGTACAAAACAACTGCAATCTAGTTGTGAGATTGAGTCTATTGTTTTGATTTTCTTTTTACAAGACACTCAAAATGTAGATATCATTCTTTGCCTCATTTTTACCTAGACTTAAATAAAGGGCATTGTTTCAGAAAATCTAAAACTTGGGAAAGATCTTAGCTACATCTAGGGCCACCTCCAGTTGTCATGATCTATATTTTACCAGTGGATCCAGATGGTTTTTGAAGAAAAATTGAGATTGGTAGTTTTGCAGAGTATCTTCTCACTTAAATCTAATTCACATGCAAGTCATTTCCTTCCTAATGTCATATTCCTCTTCATGAACAAAGGACAAACAAGAAAACAATATTATTGCCTCTTTCCCTAGTCCATGATCCTTAACCAGAAGTAGTCTTTAATTCCTTTGACCTACAATACAATTTTGGTATAGTAGAAAATGTTGGCTTTTGTGTTAGCCTGGAGAAAACCAAGAGTGGTTAAAAGAATAGTCTTTAGTCTGAAGAAAAGACTTAACAAGTGCAAGTGATAAAGTTATTTTCAAATATTTTAAGAGCTATTATGGGGAAGATGGACAAGATTTTTGGTAGCTTCTAAGAACATAGGACTGATGAATAGAAGATATAAAGAGACAAATGTAAGCTAGAGATAAAGCAATGCTTCTTGGCAGTAAGAGCTTTCCAAATAGAGAATAATGGTTTTGAGAGATAGTTAATATACTATCTCTCCTCTCTCTCTCTCTCTCTCTCTCTCTCTCTCTCTCTCTCTCTCTCTCTCTAATCTCTATATTAACTCACACTTGAAGTCTCCAAGCAAAGGCTTATGAGCCCTAGCTTCTGTGTTGTAGGGAAGATTTTTTTAAAGGTATGGGTTAGACTATATAGTCCCTGAGGTCTCTTCCAACCCAGAGATTGTTTCATCTATCTTTATCTATTCAAACACAGATGTTTTCCATGTGGCAAATATCATTAGAGATTGGATGCTTCCCACAACTGAAGCTTATTCAGAGCATCTTCTCATTTAGAAAATCCTATGGCCTAGTCAAGAATACCCTCATTTATCTATGGAGCTAGAGACCTGAAAAAGAAAACTGAAGCTTTTCAAATTATTTTGTTATTGAAAAAATGTTTATTTCTTTACTTTCACATCAGAGTCATGTCCAGTTATACCAATGTGCTCAGCACCCTTACAATGAACTTATATTGGTAATAAAGAAAAAGATAAGTAAAATTAGCCAATATAACAACCCCTGTGGTGACATATGAACCATTCCATTTATATAGTCCCACCATCTGAACCCATCTGCTCTATTGAAAGATAATGCTGCATTTTCCTCATCTCTTCTCCCAAGGCTAACATAGTCATGAGTACAAAATACTGAGTTTTTTTTTTAATTGTTGTCATCATGTATAGTTTTCTTCATTTTGCTTACTTAATAATTTCTCATGAATATCTGGATTCTATATTTGCCATTGCTTATGGCATAATATTTCATTACATGTAGGTATTATAATTTGATAAGCTACTCCCCAACCAATGGGTATCCACTTTGGCAAATAATTCTTACTTATTCATTAAAGGGAAAAGACAACATATTTCAATTTTTCTGCACTGAATTTATTTGAGAATAATAAGATCTCATTTTAAGGGATATTTCGTAATAGTTTCCATTGGATCAGATTGTCTTTCCATCCTTAGTCTAAATTAGTGATTTTTATTACATTGAGAGTCAGTGAGTAGAAGGGCATTAAGTTGGCAAAGTCAAATTGTTTCACCATCAATTTAAAAAAAAAATTGGATGCCTATTTATTTCTTCCAATTCCCATCTCTTTCTATTTCCATTTTCATATTTAATATCTTCTAAAATGCTTTTATTTTGGTGAATTATTCAGTTAAATATCAATCTAGATGACAACTGAAAGCTATTTATTTTGTAAATTAAATATCCAATGAGACTTACACTAAATTAATATCAAATTTCAGTGAAGAGACTTGGCTAGAAAATCATCTTACCTAATATGGAAATTTTTTCACTAAATTGTTTTATAGTCTGGATAATTTAGAATCCTCAAAGACATCATTCAAGCAATCAGAAGGGTAATAATGAAGTTTTCGAGATATGTTGACCTGGCTCTAAGATAAGCAAGATTTAAAACCCATATATCAAATATGTTATAGTTAGCTGAAATATTAATCTGTTTAGTACAAATTTATCCTAATTATGCATATATATTGAGCATCTAGTACAGACATTCCGTAGATAGAATTGTCCTTAGTTTCAGAGTAGAAGGGACTTGGAGAGATCATTGAATCCTTCCCCAATTTATCTGAATAATCACTTAAATTAAACCATTGCCAACAAACGAGAATCTCTCCTACAGTTACCTCTCTGTTGTCCAAAAGTAGATTATTTGTGGAGGAAGAGGACAATGTTTCTTTGCATTTAATCCCTTTTAATTTCCATACCTTTTCAACCCACTAACTTGGTAAGTAATCTCTGAGCTCTTAGTTACCAGAATGTACACAGTCTTAAAGAAAGTGCTTATATTCTACTTCTGAATCCCTTTAGTTCTCATTTCATTACTTTGATAATACTTGCCACAGACTGCCTCATATAATAATAATTTATCTTTATGAATTTTCTTCTTTTTAAGACTATAAGCACCTTGAAGGAAGTTCCTTTGCCTTATTTATCTATTATTCTCCATAATTCCTAGCACAATATCTTACCTGATATAGCTTCTCAATACTGTCCATTGGATGAATGAACATACTTAGAAAAATATTTTAGTTCTGTAATTATAACAATATAATGAAAAAAACAATGTAGCCCAATGAATAATGAATTGGCCTAGAAATCAAAATGATCTCCATTAAATTTCTCCTTTTGGGATATACTGGTTGTATAACTTTGAGCAAGTTACTCAACTTCTCAATTCTACTGAGAACTTTCTAAGATTATTATTTAAAGAATAAGGAACGAGCTGCTTAGAAGGAATTTCCTCACTGGGATTTTCCTATATCAATGAAGTCACTGATCTAATAAAAAAATTATGTAAAAATGTATGGATATATGCATGCATATATGTATACATGTGTATATGTGTGCTTATATTAGTGTTATTTAGTAAAAAGAAAATTATATTTTATCAGTTAGTGTACACTTATGTAAACTAAAATTTTTTGGGGAAAAAAAGATTTTTGAATACAGTTAAACATTCATCATTCAAAAATTAGCCAATTGATTTAAATTTTATAATTTTATTTTTTTTCTTAAAAAAGAATTATTTAGCAAAAATCAAGTTTATTGCTCTATTCTTAAATTAATTTGTGTTATACATAGTAGGAGTCTACTCCGAGGACTCATGGGATAGGAAATCACACAGGACAATCACACTTCATGTTGGGGTCAGATAGAAAAAAAAGTAATTTTTCTCACTTATCTACTCTATTAGTTGAAACTACATTTTGCATTCTAATGAAATAGATTATTAAAATATTATTATATTAATTGAATAATGTATATTAAATAATATAATATTTTAAATATAATTTATGTATGTGTGTCTATTACATATTTATTATAATATATTATATTAATATAATAAAATAGATCTTAATGTATGTAATTGCTCTTCCCATACAACTCCTGGGACAAGCATTTCCTGATAAGCAAATGACACAGTAAGTCAAGCACAGAAGAGATATTGGGTTTGAATGCAGAGAGCACATTGGGGAAGTTGGTGTTTGAGTTGCAACAGTTCAAGAATCCTTTTCTGGCAGCTAGGTGGCACAGTGGATAGAGAACCAGCCCTGAAGTCTGGAGGAACTGAGTTCAAATTTGACCTCAGACACTTAACACTTCCTAGCTGTGTGACCCTGGGCAAGACACTTAACCCAGAGTGCTTCAGCAACAACAACAACAAAAAAATCCTTCTTATCATCTGCCTTGGCAAAACTGATATTCAGGAATTCCTTTCTCTCCCAAATCCAGTTCCACACACATTTGTCCAGTATCAAAGAAACAAAGATTGAATTAAGTCAACACATGTGATAGCAAGATAAAAAGAACTAGAGAGTAAAGGATGGGAGTACAAAGAAGCAGAAAACAATGCATAATGCAATGGTTACTCAAGTGTCTCCCATCATTAGGAGATATTTTCCAAGCATGCTAAATTCCTGCATGGCATCAACATAGTTAATGTTTTTGTGAGTTAAACACCCTGAGTAAAAGTTTTTGCTTGCTCCAAGCTGAGAATGATGGGAAACAGAATTCCAGACTTTTGTCCCACTTTAAAGAATGGTACTGAAACTGGAAGTGTTACAAGCCAGGCATGTACATGAGAGGTATATTGATATTAATATACATGAATTTCTTCCATTCTAATTTAGCTTTTGAATGTTATATACTGGTAAGTGACCTTACAAGAAGTAAATACAAACGAAGAGACAGAAAGGTTGATGGAGTACCCTTGTTTTCTTGGTGTTAATTGTTAAACAGAGTTAGTACAAGTAGCAGAGAATTAATCCATATGAAGCTAAACTTAAAAGCTATTAAACTGCTCAGTGCTACCACTATAATGTGTATATACAAAGCAATCAAAGAGAGAAAAATGATGCATAAGTGGAACAAAGGAGTATAACAGCTCTATCCATGATGGCAAAGAATTGGAAACTGAGAGGATATCCTTTTCCTTTTGGAATAGCTGAATCAGTTATGGTATATGAAGGTGATGAAATACTATAATGAAATACCAGAAGAACAATTTATTCAGTAGCAACAATATTGCAAAAACAAACAATTCTGAAAGACTACAAAACTCTGATTAACATAAGAGTAACTGTAATTCTAGAGGGCTCATGAAAAAACTTGCTACCCATATTCTGATAAAGAGGTGATTGACTCTGAAAATTGACTGAAACATAATTTTTTTGACAAGGTCAATGTGAGAATTTGTTTTGCCTGACTATACATGTTTTAACAAAGGGTTTATTTTATTTTATTTTTCAATAGGGATTGGAGTAGCAGTACAAGAAAGAACAAGTAGCTGTTCATTTGAAAATAAGATAAAATTTTAATTTAAAAAGTAGAATGGATCAAACCAAAAGTGTCTGCATGAGACAAACTATATATATATATATATATTTTATATATATATATATATATATACATATATATATGTATATATATATATATATAAAAGCAAAACAAATAGCTTTAAAAAAATAGCATATAATATAAACACATGCTATCCAAACCAATTGGCCTGAAAAACAAGTCAAGGAGAAATAATCCAAGGATCATCTGACTACCTGAAAATATTGATTTAAAATGTTTCAATACTGTATTTCAAGAAACCATTAATAAAAGCTTCATAGATCTATTAGAACTGAGATGGGGAAGAATGAAAATAGACCTTTATTTACTAGTCACATCCTAAAAGAAACCCTCAAATGGAAAGTCCATCATAATCAAAGTTCAGAGTTTCAAGGTTAAGGAAAAATGTTCTGAAAAAGCCTATAAGGATTCATGTAACTAGGAACAACATTTAGCATTTTGAAAGCTACTACACACACAAAAAAAAAGGATTTAGGGATATCATATTCCCAAAGACACAGATCAGCCAGGTAGTGTAGTGCATAGAGGACACTGAACTTGGAATCAAGAAGACTCATCTTCATGAGTTTAAATTGGGTTTCAGATATTTACTAGCTTTATGATCCCTGTAAAAGTCATATAACACTATTTACCTCAGTTTCTCATCTTTAAAATGAACTAGAGAAGGAAATGACAAACCATTCCAGTAACTTTGCCATTAAAACCCCAAATATGGTCACTAAAAGTCAGACACAACTGAAAGAGCGGAGCAGTAGCACTCTAAAAGGCAAAAGATAAAGGCTATCAAACAAGAATAACATCCCAAAGAACTAAGGGAGAAAAGGGGTCTTTCAAGCATTGCTACTAAAAATCAGAAACAAACAAACAAACAAACAAAAAACCAAAAACAAGAGCTGAGTAGAAATTTTGAAATTCAAATGCTGGACTGGAGGAAAAACCCAAGGGATAAATACATTTGAACTTTTGTGAGGAAGTGTATATCAATGAAATGTGATCATTCTAGAAGGAAAAGAAGAGACAAAAAAGTGTCCTTTCAGAACCAGGGTGAATAAATGAATGTATAGAACATTTACTAAATACTTTCTACAAGGAATTGTGCTAAGTCCTGAGGATACAAACAGCTCCCAAGGAACTATTTTTCATGAGGGAGACATGAGGGACCCTATATGTGAGAGATTTTCCACTATGAAACAGATAGAAATATCCGATGCTCCTTAGGGTGTAATAGCAAAGAAAAGGCTAATACCTTTTCTTTAATTCAATTATACTGATTAAATCATCTGTTTTTTATGTTGAATCATTTGACAATGCCAAAACTTTTGTGATAAGAATTTCCTTTTATTATTTCTAATGTAGCTGTACAGAAACTGAGGTGAAAAAAAAGTTTAAGTGACTTGCCCAGGGTGATACAGCTAGTAAGCACCTGAGTCTGGATTTCAATGAAGGTCTTCACAATGAGTGAAGGGATTAATTGAGTGGAGACACTCTCATGGGAATATAACCTTAAACTCTAATTGTGACTTGAGACTTTTTAATAACAAATAGTTATACTTAAAAGTTGCAGTTGACTGTCCCTGTTTTCCCACTGTGTGGTACGGAAATGGTGAGGGGTCATCATTTAATAAAAAAAGGTGGAGAGATCTCTAGAATAAAGCAAAGTTTATTGTACATTCTGGAGAGAAGGGCATCCCACCCTTCCAGAAGACAATGGAAGAGAGGAAGCACCTCCTGTGGGCAGGACAGCACCTTTAATCCCTAATGCAAAACACCCCCTCCCACCACTGACCCTCATCCTCATAGGCTGAGAGTCTCACATTCTAACCGTGAGATTTACCCACGAAATTGAACTTGACAATAAGTACATAGTTGCCCATATTTGACTGAAATAGGGAGGAGATTGTGTCATGGGAGGGTAGCTCAATGGGGACTCAATTATGCCCTTGACTCAATCCTCAAAGTCCTTCAGGCCTACTCAAACTCTGAAGCAGATGTAGCCTTACTCGATTTTCACAACTGTCTGGAAAGATGACACCTCATCTCGTTCAGTGCCTCCTCTTATTTTATATACTGAGATCTCTTCAAATTTTTGTAACATAATTTCACATTCCTTATGAATTCCTCACTTCCTTCTGGTTCCTGTTGGCCTTGGGCCACTGGCTCCACCCTTGCCCTTTTAACAACATCCATCTAACAGACCCTTCAGCTTTCTCTTCCAACCTGATCATTCCAGATAATGAGTTTTGGACAATTCTGGTTATTAATCAGACCAAACAAGGGATGCAGATAGGGAGTAATATAACACCACTAAGGGCTATGAGACCAAACCAAAGGAGCTGCTTCCACCAGCTTCCCACACCAGGACCACCAAGAAGTATTGAGCAGTGAGGTCCACGTCTGTACAGAAACATGAGCAAGTTTCCTAATGTTCTTAGTGATTTCTTTTACTAGATTTCCATGTCATCAATCTTTATACAGCATGTGGATAAATTTAGTTTAGCACAAACTCCCCCTTCCTCAGCCAACAAATAATCCAGCACAAGTCTGTGTTCTAAAATAGCCTCTCTGGTTCGAGTAGCTTCATCAGCCAAAAGATCTAGTGCCTTAGCCCTGTGATTGGTGATAATCTCTACAACTGCTTGAAGCCTAATTATCCTGTTCAACATGTATATTGGGGTTCTATATCCCCAACCTCCATCTTGAGGCCAAGTGGCTGGCCCACACTCTTTAACTATTCTTTCTGGAGGCCAGGCTTCACCCCAACCATTTATGTCTCCAGTCTGAGTGATGGAGGTATCTAAACTTCATTTTCTTCTTCCCAAATCATCGTACAACTGAATCCCTAAATATTGGTTTGCCTGTTGAGGAGGAAAGAAAATTTTGACCTTAGCCCAATATAACAAATCTCTGCCCAATTAAGAGGTAGGTGAATATAGGCAGTTAAACCACAGATCCAATAATGACCCTTTAGAGCAGGTTGTTCCCTTGGAAATATGTCTGAACTATTCCTTGTAAAAGGGTAATATTGTGGGTCTTTCATCCCTAGCCCCCCCCGCAAAGGTGACATACTGACATTTCCATAAACCTTGCTCCCTCCTCCAACTACAATTGGCAGCTGGCCACTGATCTATTAGGTTAGAGGTACTCCAAAATGTGGGAAAGAGTCCCATGTTTCCGGGAGTCCCTGGGGTGACATTGTACTAACCCCATTGATAACTGTACCCAATGTATATGTTCCCTTTGGGATCGGTTACTAAGCACCCAGGCTGGGCTTAAGGGGACAGGTAGCCATGGCCATTGGTTTGATTGTTGGGATCCATCACGGATCCAACAATTTGATAAGTTAAAAGTTCTCCCTATATTCTGCATGAGTAGGAGGAACTGGTTCTCATCTCTGGAAGGTAAAGGTCTGGTTTCTATGGCTATCATGAGGAAATAGCTAAACCCAAAGCTCAGGGAAAGCCCCTGAGGTTTAACTATTATAACACCGTGAAATTAAGGTGAAATTCCCAAAGGAAAATATATCAGCTTCCAAACAGGCAAAGAGACCCAAAGTAAGAGAAGTCATCCAGTTACAATGCACTGGATTCAGAATCAATGTTCTTTCAGTGGAGGTCCCCTCCTCTTATGTAATTGGAGGTCTCCCCTGTCTTCAACTGTGCACTCCGACAAAGGTGGCGCCACAGGTCCTTTTGTCCTGGTGTGGTGTCCAGCCTCGCTCCTGGGTGCGAATCGCAGTATCTGAGGTCAGTGCCACCTGGTAGGGTCCGTCCCAGCTTCTGTCCTTCCAGGAACGGATCAACACCCAATCTCCAACCTGAATTCTATGAACAGGGAAACCTAGAGGAGGAGTCTGAGCTATTAACCCTTTTTGTTGAAGTTCTTGCCAATGTTTTAGCAATGATTTACCATTATCTCTTAACAAATAAATCCTTTGTCTCTAAAATAGGCTCCCAGTCTCCCTCATGATAAGCCTGGAAAGGATGACCATACAATAATTCATAAGGTGAAAGCCCAATATCTCTACGTGGCTTGGTTCTGATTCTGACCAGAGCGAGAGGAAGGCATGTAGTCCCAGGTAGTTGGGTCTCTAAAGATAATTTAGTCAGCTGCCGTTTTAGTTCTTGATTCATTCTTTCTACTTTCCCAGAAGAGGGAGGATGCCAAGGGCTATGGAGATCCCAAGTGATTTCTAAGGCCCCAGTCAGATTCTGCAATACCTGAGCAAAAAAATGTGTTCCCTGATCCGAGTCTACCCTCTCCACCATTCCATATCTGGGAATAATTTGTTCTAATAAGACCTTACTGTTGAGGCAGTTGCTCAGCCTGAGGGGAATGCCTCCACCCATGAGGTCAAATGGTCCACCATGACCAACAAGTATTTGAGGAGACCCTGGTGACAGCTCAGTAAAGTCCATCTGGATGCTTTGGAATGGTCTGATTCTGGAGGTCGTCCCCCTTTTGGGATCTGGCGTTGAGCAGCCTTGTCAGTCCTTTGACAAATGAGACAGCCGTCCACCAGGTGTCGGGCCATAGTATATGGGCCGGGGGAAACATGCCTTGTCAACACAGCATCACACAGGTTTTGGACATCCCAATGACTGCCCTGGTGCAGTTGCTGAAGGACCTGCCTCATACTTGCTTTGGTCAGTACCTCTCTGCCATCAGGCAAGAGCCATCATCCTTCCAAGTTCTCAACTGCTCTGAGAGTTGAGGCCTTCTCTTTTCCTTCTAGGTAAAACTGGGAGAGGGTAGACTAGGGGGAAGTATAGGTATCAAGGCCATTATATGAGAAATCTCCTGGTCTCCGGCTCCCTTGGCCTCCTCATCTGCTAATCTATTTCCCTTTACCTCAAAAGAACTTCCCATCTCATGTCCCTTTACATGTTATTGCTACATTCCAGAATGTTTTCCAGTACCTCTTTTCTCCCAAATCCTTCCAAATCCATACACCACACCCCAGGCATATTTCAAATCAGTGTATATATATATATACATACATAAAAAAAAAAAAATATATATATATATATATATATATATATATATATATATATATATATATATATATATATATATATTCCCATCCTGGTCCTGCAATAATTTCAACCCTTGATTTAAAGCATACAATTCACAAGTTTGAGCAGACCAATGGGCAGGTAGACTGCCCTTGGTAACAGTGGAAGTTCTAGCAAACCCATTTTTCTTTTTCCCATTTACCATCCTAGAAGAACCATCTATAAACCAATTTACTCTCCCAGGTATGGGGGATTCTTATAAATCCTCTCTTACTTTTGTTTGAAAATCAATTAACTCTAAACAACAATGTTCCTCCCCGGGGGATGATTCTACTCTAGGGGACAAAAAGGAAGCAGGATTAAGATTATGGTCTTGGGTGATTACTAGATCATCTTTTTCTAATAGTATTGCCTCTAATAGTATTTCAATATTCTGGAATCTGTGAGCTATCTCCCAGCACTCTGATTTAATATTGTTCTAAGTTGAATATCCCTTCATTTCATTTTCTCTGCATATTTAATAGGGGATTGTTTGAGTGTCAAAAGTTCTTTCCATATAGCCCCTCCCCATGATCATGCAAAACATGAAAAATGCATCTGAAGACAATATAGATCTATAGTCAGGAGTCTAGGATTGGGGTTCCAGAGATTCCCAGCTTTGTCTCAAAAAGAAAGGCAAAGTGGGAGTGATCCCAGTACTGTGTATCTCACTGACCACTTGCTCTGATTACAGACATAAGAGGAAAAATCAGGGGCATGATTTATTTAAGGCAGTTTTATTTCAGGTAGCTGTCCTAATTTTTAACCATTCCACCTCCAGATGGTGGAGTTTAACGACCTATGCAAACAGTTATACCTACAGTCCCAAAAGATTTTATCTCCTACAGCAATTATCATTAATCAAGGCTTCAGGTGAATCTAGTTCTCAAGAATCACAGTAAAGATTCATCCTAGAAAGTTCACAGATTACACAGTTTATCTTTCATATCTAAGTAGATGGTTCTAGGTTTAACATTACACAGATATTACCTTCAAAATATTCAATACAAAGAAAAATTCTAAATCACATGTTGTTCATCCCGTTCCCACAGAAAAGAAACTTTCAGATCTTTCAGATTTAACATTAATAATACTCTCTTCATTCTGAAAAAGATTAAATTTTTGCAAATAACCCTATCAAATTATCAGATCAGATTAAAATAATCTTTAAACAAGGAGACTATCATGCACGTAAATAAACATTAAATAATTTGCTTCAGTCAGATGAGATCTTAGTAGAAATGAATTGCTTTCAGAAAACTTACAGTTCCAAACTCCTTAGAACATCTATAGACTTGAAAAATAAAAATAAAACATTCAGTTATTAACACCATATAAATGTAGGCTGTTCCTTTAAACAGTAGAAATAATTAATAACTAGAACACCTGACAGGTCCCTCTCCACGTGGTCACCCTTCCCCCACACATTGCCGACCCAATATATCAAAGCTCCATTTAAACTATTAATTGCTTTTGCAAATCAATCTTTCTTGTCCCATGTCTTTAAGTAAATATATATGTATATATTTTTAAACTTTACACTTCAAGGTTCGCAAATAACTGACCCAAATTTCATAAAACTTAATACATGCCCAACAGAGCTGACAAATACTTAAGGCATAGCTCAGTTACAAATTACCCAATACCTCTAGAAAACAACATACCATCTAAGTAGGGAGATACAACCACAACCTCCCCTAAGTTAAGCTACCAGCATTTTGTTTTAATAACCTATATTTTAACTTAAAATCCCAAACACAGCTTTAAATTCCCAATAATATAAAACTACTTTTGCCATCATATTTAAAACAATGAATTTCACTAAATAGCAATTTCTTTTCCCTGGCCCATGTGGCCCTGCTGCAGTCAGGACACATGGGAGGAAAAGGAAGGAAGCCACCATCTTCACTAGCTCAATCCCACATATTTCCCTATGTACAGAGTTGCTGATCCCAAATCTCTGCACCTGGGGGGGTTTCTCCTGACCCACTCCTTCATAGCGGCACCTCACTAATCCCCTTTCCTCTGGTGAGAAGAGAATTTTAAAATAGACGTATTTCTCCTCTCCACCCAAAGGGCCCTAGAAGGGCCAATGGAATTAAATCCTCTCCCTTACCTTCAGGTACACCATTTAATCCTTTTGGCACACCCAATCTGTAACAAAACAACAATACCTTATCATCTTTTTCTTGCTTTTTTTTTTTTTTTTTCTCATATTTTGACAGTTTGTTCCAATTACTTAATTTATCTCCCAAGGGACTATTTTCTGATATTTTTCTCATTTCTCTCTGAGAGGGCTGGCTGGGACCAGGCCACACCCATTGAATTTGGAAGGAGTTTAAACTCCCAAAACCCAAACAAGCTAACCGTCACCGGTTAACTCCAGTCACCCAGAAAGGCCTAGCCTATCTCATCCTGTCGAGAGCTACCTCCAGATCAAGGGGTTCCTGCCCAGAGCACCCTCCAGCAAGGGACTCAGAGGAGGTTTACCTCTGGGTTGCTGCACAGCAAATTACTTGACCGATCTTGTCCTCCACCGACCAGTCGGGATTTTTACCTAGGAGTTTCTGTTGCTTTTCTCTGAGTTTCTCCACTTTGAGCCCATTTTACATTGGAGAGCAAGGAGAAGCCCCTGGACATTGGCAAGCTGCCTAAATCAGGGCAGGGCGCTTCCCCTTGAGCACCCAGGAGTTCACTTACTCACCGAGTAAAGGATCCGCACTAGCCCAAAACTGTGTGGCACAGAAATGGTGAGGGGTCACCATTTAATAAAAAAAAGGTGGAGAGATCTCTAGAGTAAAGCAAAGTTTATTGTACATTCTGGAGGGAAGGGCATCCCACCCTTCCAGCAGACAATGGAAGAGAGGAAGCGCCTCCTGTGGGCAGGACAGCCCCTTTAATCCCTAACGCAAAACGCCCCCTCCCACCACTGACCCTCATCCTCATTGGCTGAGAGTCTCACATTCTAAATGCCAGGTCTACCCATGAAATTGAACTTGACCAATAAGTACATAGTTGCCCATATTTTACTGAAATAGGGAGAAAATTGTGTCATGGAGGATAGGAGGAAGGGGACTCAATTATGCCCTTGACTCAATCCTTCAGGCCTACTCAAACTCTGAAGTAGATGAAGCCTTACTCGATTTTCACAACTGTCTTGAAAGATCTCACCTCATCTCATTCACCACCACCCTTTAATTAGCATTTAAGTACTTCTTTTAAAAGTGATGATGGCTTTAAATTCTCTTAAGAGAATTACTTGTATTCTTTTGTTTCTGGGTTAGATTTCCACAATTAGAATATAAGCCTGAATTCCTCCAAACAATGGGATAAAAGGTCAGGCTGGGATTTGGGAACTTCAGGGGCTTCTGTGTTCAGGGACCTATTTAATCTTGTGTTTAGAAGTTTATGCTTTGGCACGTCTTTGCTGAACAACACTTTGTCAGATGGAAGATGCCCTTTCTTTTAAGATTGTAATAAATCCTTTTGCTTTTTCTTACCCTGAAAGTCTCTGTTTTGGTGGACACTACTGTCCCACACAGTTTGGGGGTTTGTCTGGGATATTTCCTGTTCATGAGGGGATCTCTCCTATTACTGAATCTTGGGCACACACTCTCCAGAGCGTTCTCCAATGGTCCTTGGACTAGCTTCAGGAACTCCTCCTCCAATCAGATAAACTCCCAAAGAGAAACACTCAGAGAAAGCAAAAAGGGAAGTAGGTTACAAAAGATAGAAGATTAATTTGGCCCAGGAGCTGTGTCAGCAGAAAAGAGTCTGAAATCAGTCAGGAAAGTTGTAGAGCACAGACCAGATAAAGAACTGGTGAGAAGAGAGACTCTGCCAAGAACTGGTGAACTATCTGGGTGACTGGGATTGGGACTGGGAAAATTTAAAGGCTCCCATTTCCCTTTGGATGGCAAGAACTGATGGGCCATCTGGATAATTGGAGAAAATCCTAGATGGTTCTAGTCCATAAGGATTCTCTCTCCTTTTGGTGAGGTTGGGTGAAGTCCTCCATTAAAAGAGGACAAAAGCTGTGAATCTTAGGAAAGGAAAATACTTGGTTCTAAACCTATTTAGTGTCCCAGTAAAATAGTTTTTTAGGAAGAATTGAGATGAATACCAAAATGTATAGGAATTAAACTGTCCATCCTCAGAGGATTGAGTGTAAATTCAAAGGAGCCTTCAATACTGGCAGACTGGCTCCTAAGGTTTCACCTCCTGAGCTCCCGGCTTCATTTCCATTCTAAGGTGGGGCTGAAAATGGGAGCTTGAATGATTTATAAAGGTAATTTGCATGTGTGTGTGTGTGTGTGTGTCTGTGTGTGTGTGTGAGCCTGTGTGTGTGAGCCTGTGTTTGTCTTCTGTGTTTCAGTCAGTCAAATTACAAAGGAAAAGATCTGGCTATTTGGGATTTTAAAAGTGCTTGTTTGGTACATAACTGGACTTATGCAAATAGCTTTTAGCTAGAAAGAGGAAAGACTAGTTCTGAGATAGGGAAAGTTTTCAACTGTCACACACACACAGCATTTCTGTGGACCTAGAATTGGTCAATTTGGGTTTGCAGAAATAGTTAAAAGTTACAGAACTGTTAAAAACATTTTAGCAAATTCTGAGGGGTTTGAGACTAAGTTTTAAGTTGCTTGGCACTATCAGCTAAGTAGATTTGGTCAATTGTGTTTTGAAGTAGGCCTATTTTTATGATTAAAAGTATTCTGAGGGCCAGAACTTGAGGCTAAAAAAAAAAAAATGCAGAAAGAAAACTGCCCTCTCTGGGATTTTCTAAGTTTCTCAAGTGTTCCTCGTTGGCCTGAATTCTTCTGAGATTTGTGCTAGTGCCCCAACATCTTTGACATGGACCCCCTCCCTGGAATTTCTGGCATAGAGTGTGAGGTAATCATTGGTTAACAGATCTGTAGCCACCACACTTGGGTCCAAATTTCTCTGATCCTCTTCCCCCAGGGTCCTAAAGCCCACCACTTTCTTAAAGCCCTGTGAATGGATTTAAATTTTTCAGGTTATGTGTGTTTAAATTGGAATTTTGATTCTGAAAGTATGTGGGATACTATTCACTAGTGCGTGCTAAATTTGTTTATTCTGGTATAAGATTTTGAAATGTGTGCATTGATATTGAAGTATTGTTACTAGAAATTTAAATCTGTATTTGATTTGATTTTAAGTTAAAATTTTTGATTCTCTTATAACTAACCTAAAGAGGTCATATGTTTGCATCTCCTAAGTAGATGAAATATAATTAGTTACTATTGTTGAGGTTGGGAAAAAAATCCCAAGAGTTTGGCATCACAAACTGGTGTCACAAGGTGTCTGAAAAGAATTTGCAGATTTGAACCCATTTCCTGGTCAGGGGGCAAAGTTTCTTATCTCGACAAGGAGGGAATCAAGCCAAGCGAGGTCAGACTATCCCTGGGCCAGGCTACCAAATGTTGAAGTTTGAAAAGGGATTCCAAAAGTTTGGGGTCACAGACCAGTGTCATGAGGTGTCTCAAAAGATTTTGCAGACTTGAACCCATTTCCTGGTCAAGGGGCAAAGTTTATTATAACTATAATGCCATTACAAGTGAACTAAATTCCAAGAGAATTTAGCAAAGAAACAGAAGTAAGGAAACACATTTATCTAGTTCTTCATATTATAGATCTAATTTTATGGCTCAGAGGTAGGAACAAGGAGTGGTTTAAGGAATTTGATTCTCACTGACCAACAGATTATCTAACAGTCAGCAGGAATTGAGAATGGTCTATTCAGAATCAGACAGATTATTATTATTAGACTGGGGGTGGAAGTTCCTTGAGGCAGACTCCAAAGCCAAAAGATTTAGAATCACTGATTTATTTTTAGAACTGAAGTCCCTAAGGTCAGGGAGCTCAAAAGCATTGCTGTCTCCCCTAGAAGCTAAATTACATCACTATTGTTGCTTGGTTAACAACTTAGCAAACCTTTTTTTTTGCTTTTTCTTCTCTGAGAATTTCTGATTTTTTTTTTTGGGGGGGGAGTAAATACTACTGTCTCACATAACTCTAAGAGCATGTTAAAGCAATACTTCATATAAACAGTTTGCAAAATGTGCTAGACTTAACAAGAAAGCCAAATTACATTTTACAAAAATGTAAAATATATGGATTAACCAAAGAAACCATAGAACAGTTATATATGAACTCTCTCTTTCCTTTTTTTAAATCAGGTTTACTAAGGGTTTGTCTATTTTGTTGTTTTTTTCATAGAACCAACTCTTAGTTTTATTAATTAATTCAATAGTTTGTTTTTTTTTTTACTTTTGATTTTATTAATCTCATCTTTTATTTTTTGAATTTCAAGTTTTGTGTTTGTCTGTGGGGTTTTAATTTGTTCCTTTTCTAGCAATTTTAGTTGTAAGTCCAATTCGTTGGCCCTCTCTTTCTCTATTTTATGCAAGTAGGCTTGTAGAGATATAAAACTTCCCCTTATTACTGCTTTGGCTGTATTCCACACATTTTGGTATGATGTCTCATTATTGTCATTTTCTTGGGTGAAGTTATTAATTATGTCTATGATTTGCTGTTTTACCCAATCATTCTTTAGTATAAGATTATTTAGTTTCCAATTATTTTTTGGTCTATTTTCCCCTGGCTTTTTATTAAATGTAATTTTGATTGCATTGTGGTCTAAAAAAGGATGCATTTACTATTTCTGCCTTACTGCATTTGATTTTGAGGTTTTTATGCCCTAGTATATGATCAATTTTTGTATAGGTTCCAAGAACTGCTGAGAAGAAAGTATACTCCTTTCTGTCTCTATTTAGCTTTCTCCAAAGATCTATCATATCAAACTTTTCTAGTATTCTATTTACCTCTTTGACTTCTTTCTTATTTATTTTGTGGTTTGATTTATCTAATTCTGAGAGTGGAAGGTTGAGATCTCCCACTATTATAGTTTTGCTATCTATTTCCTCTTGCAGCTCTCTTAATTTCTCTTTTAAGAATTTAGATGCTGCACCACTTAGTGCATATATGTTTAATATTGATACTGCTTCATTACCCTTTAGCAGGATATAATGCCCTTCCTTATCTCTTTTAATTAGATCAATTTTTGTTTTTGCTTGATCTGAGATGAGGATGGCTACCCCAGCTTTTTTTGGCTTTGCCTGAAGCATAGTAGATTCTGCTCCACCCTTTTACTTTTAGTTTGAATGTATCACCCTGTTTCAGGTGTGTTTCCTGTAAACAACATATAGTAGGATTCTGACTTTTAATCCAGTCTGCTAACTGCTTCCTTCTTATGAGGCAGTTTGCCCCATTCACATTTATGGTTAGAAGGACTAATTCTATATTGCTTGCCATCCTGTTAACCCCTGCTTATGCTTTTCCCCTTTCCTTCCCTCTTACCCCCCTACCCAGTATTAAACTTGTGAACACCACTTGCTTTTCACAGCCATCCCTTTTTAGTATCCCTCCCCCACCTTAAAGTTCCTCCCCTTATTTTACCCCTTTTCCTCACAATTTCTGTATTCCCTTCCCCTTAGCTTACTCCTTCCCTCTCACTTTTCAATGAAGTGGAAGAAGTTTCACCATAAATAGAACATGTCTATTGATACACACTATGTTCATCTCCCTCCTTTCTTTCTCTCAGATATAATAGGTTACCTTTGCCTCTTCATGAGATGTAGTACCACAACTTTACACTTTTTTATGATATAATTTCCTTTCCACCTCCAGTTTCTAGGACAAATTATACATATGTTCTTTACATATTTTTATGGCAGAAGTATAGTTCTCAAGATTTCTTTTTACCTTTTTAGAAATCTCTTGAGTTCTGTATTTGAAGATCAAACATTTTATGTAGGTCTGGTTTTTTTCATCAAGAATAGATGGAATTCATTTATTTCATTAAATGTCCATCTTCTTCCCTGGAAAATGATGCTCATTTTTGCTAGGTAAATTATTCTTGGCTGCATACCAAGTTCCTTAGCCTATATATGAACTCTCAAAAGGAAAAAAAAAAAAAAAAAAAAAAAAAAGGTGTGTGTGTGGGGAATTCTGGGAAGATAGAGTAGGTTGGTTAATTTCAAGCTCTCCAGTTTTCCCCCACAAATAGAACAAATTTGTGCCTCAGAGCGAACATAGACTGTAAAAAATCAAGAAGACTTGGGGCAGAATAGGAATCCTTCAAACACTACCCAAGAACATGGAAAGAAAGGCCCTAGGCCCAGATTAACCCATGAAAAGTGCAAACACATCAAGCTAGCTCCCCTGGGAAACCCCTGGGGCTAGCTGAAAGTGGCTAAAGCCTCTGCAGAAAACAAAGAGACTTTCATCTCCTGGACCATTTGTGGAGTCAGGGTCTGAGTCCAGGAAGACTGAGGGACCTTGGCTGATTAGAATTACCAGGCCCACATGTGTTGCAAATGTAGTCCTGAGTGAAAGGGAACCTGCACACCCTTGAGTAAGGAGGCAGTGGGGCAGGGATGCTGCTGGTTGTAAGCATTTGCTGGAGGGTGGAACTCTGAATTTGAGGTTCCTGGTCAGAAGAGATAGCTGAAGTAAAGCCAGAAGCGCCATCTATAAAACAGAATATGAAATATCTTAATAAGAAAAACAATAAATCTGAAGAACAGATCAGTAAGAGAAAATATAAAAATAATTGGACTGCCTGAACGTTGTGACCAAAAAAAGGATCTTGACACAATAAAGCAAAAAATAATCCAAAAAAATTGTCCTGGAGTGATAGAACAGGAGAAGAAAGTAAAAATAGAAGAAAAAAAAATTCACCAATCACCACCTCAGCAAAATCCTTTGTGGAAAATACATAGGAATATAATTGCCGAATTTTGAAATCTCCAAATTAAAGAAAAAATTTTGCAAGAAAAAGAAAAAAAGTTCAAATATCCTAGAGCTACAATTAGAATTGTACAGGACTTATCAGCAACTACAATAAAAGGCCACAAATCCTAAAATCCTGTCTACCAAGAATCAAAAAAATTTGGCCTGCAGCCAAAAATATCACATCCAGCAAAATTATCTGTGATATTGAATGAGAAAAAATAGGCATTTAATGAACTTGGAGATTTTCAGGACTTTCTATCAATCAAACCAGGACTTAATAGAAAATTTAACATATTAGAGCCAATACCAAAGATCTATTATAAGGAACTCAACATGGACAAATTGTTTATTTTTTTAATACATGGGAAATGAATGTCATATGTTTAAGATTGTCATCAACAATAGGGCAGCTTAAAAAAAAAAGAATTGCAGCAGAGTTAAGGCAAAAATAATAATTTATAAATGAGGTGCAGAGGAAGAATAGAGACACAGAAGCATTGGAGCAGAGAAGAGGGCTTGTAGTTCTGAAAACACATTGGAAATGGGTTAAGTTGGCAATACTACATATATACCATGAAGGGTATTATACCTTCCAAAATCAATAAAATATAAGAGAAGAGAAGAGAGATGATCAGACGGAGAAACAAAGGATGTGGGAAGAAAACAAGGGAGGGATTTATGAGTGGGGGAAGATTAAGTCATAGCAAGGAAATATGGAACAGTATTAAAGCAGAGTCAGAAGGGATAGGAAAAATACGTGTGTGTGTGTGTGTGTGTGTGTGTGTGTGTGTATGGGGGGGGAGGGGATGAAGTGTGTGAGTCTATGGATGTATATGTATCTATCTATATATGTGAACATAACCTTTCTTAACTACTAGCCTGCTTGGAGGTGGGGAGGATGAAAGAGGAAAAAAGAATAAAGTAAAAAAGGTGAGACAAAGAGAACAAAAGAACAATTTACAAAGAAGTAAAGAAAAGATGAACACGATCATAAATATAATTTCTTCTAATAATATTTATATTTTCTTGATGTGGTAATTTGTTGGTATATATTTTTAATCCTCCCTGATGTCCTGCTAGGCACATGACAATGTTCTCTTTTGTTTTGTTTTGCATTCCTGTTTTGTTTTTTCTTTTTACTTATTCTGTTTTTTTTTTTTAATAAAACAAATTATAAAAAGGACAAAAAGATATAGAACTAAGTCCTATTCTAGTCTATTAAATATTCAAAGAATATTTCATTATAATATTAAGTAAACTCTTTCTAAAAACAGAAAAAGATAGAATTTCAATCTTATATCTAAATGAAAAATAAACAAAACAAAGAGAGAAAACTCTGGATCCATAACCCTAATGAATATTTTGTATCAATATTCATTAAAGTAATAGTAATGTCATCTTTAAAGATTATCTATCTTTAAAGATTATCCACCATGAAAAGGTCATATTTATACTAGGAACACAGATTTTGTTTGATGCCCCAAATTGTAAATAAAATAGACCACATCAATAATAAAAGTAATACAATTCATAAGGTTATGTCAGTAGAGGCTGAGAAAGCTTTTACAGAATTCATTCTTCCCTTATAAATGTTTTGTTTTCATTCCTTTTAAAAAATTAAAGTAAATTTCTTATATTAGGAATATAAAATTGTTTTTTATAGGAACTGGCTTTCTCCCCAAACTAGCATGTTTGCTATGTAAAATTAAGAGTATTTGTTTAAACAATAATTTAAAATTCCTTAATTTACTAAAATAATATATATTAGATGATATAACACCTTGCAAAGAACCTTACAATATTATTTCTTTTAATCTTCACTACTAACTTGGGACACAGGTGCTATTATTGTCCTCATTTTATAAATGAGGAAACTGAGGCAGACAGAAGTTAAATCACATAAATATCAAGTATTTGAAGCCAGATTTAAACCTATGTCTTATTGACTTGAAGTCCAGAATTGTATCCAACACTGTACCATCTAACTACCTCATAATATGATTTATCTTTATCCCTTTTTCCTTTATTTTTACAAAGTGAGCAACAAATTACTGAATTTCAAATATCTATTGATTTTTTTTCTTGTTTTAAAAGTTTTTTTTTTTTTTTTTTAAACAAGCAAATCTGGAATACAAAAAAGTATTGACATAAGAAAACAAAGACTGTGATTATGACATTTGGACTTCATGTCTTACACAGCATCATGTGGAATTACAAAGCCCTTATTTTCAGAAAAGGAATTAATTTTTTAAAAAAGGAATAAGTAAAGAAAGCGTCACTAAATTCCACTTGTGCTCCATGGAACTTTGCTGAATTAGCCTGATTTCCTGAATTTTTTTTCCCCACAGTTTGTACTTGCTTTAAAATCCTTAAAAAAAAAATTTGTCATGGACTTCTGAAAAATGCTTAGATTGGCACAGTCTCCTCTATCCTTGCATATGTTACTTTATTTTTGATGCTTTTCAACATAAATACTTTTCTTTCACACTGAAAAAGATGGAAGGTTTAGGAGCAGGAGAAGAAGCAAGTTATAACCTGAGATGGTACTTGCCATGGTGTTACCATAGGGTTACACTTGGCAGAATCATAATCTGTGTTCATGAACTAGACCCCTGTCAAAGTTCTTTATTTTTCAATTTATTAAGATACTTTCATACCATACAGTCCCAAATGTGCTTTTTAGCTTGGCATCTAGTCAAAAGTAATCACAATGCTATCTCACATTTTTTTCTATTGAATTTTAGCTCCAAGATATCTGTAGCAGTTTGAATAAACCAACATCAAAATGCTTACCATTTCTTTCTTACTGCTTTTTACTCTTACTTGTTCTGTACTTGTATGGGAATAAAAATATGTCACTATTAGAGCTTATTTTATCATCCCCACGCTTTTGAAACTGGTCGGGAAGATGAAAACTTCTCCAAAAACCTTTAGATCAAAATTCAGCAAGAATAAGTAAGAATAAGTCAATGAAGCAGAGTCCTTTGTCTTATGAAAATAATGCTGTCCTTTGGAAGCAACAATAAATTTTGCCTTTTGTCTTTGAAAGAGGTCCAACTATTTTCCTTCAGGGTAAGGGAGTTGAAATGATATGATATAACTCAACATTAGTGCTACAAACATTTGTAAAGCTTCTACTTTGGACAGAATATATACTACATACTGGTATTACAGAGGAGGGAGGAGCAGTACTGAGAAGCTCTGTGTGTGTGTGTGTGTGTGTGTGTGTGTGTGTGTGTGTGTGTGTGTGTGTGTATGTGTGTGTGTCTTGTCTCTGTCTCTGTTTCTTTCACCGACTTTCCCTTACTTCATCTCCACTAATAAGAAGAAAATCCCATATCAATGGATTTTGGAACAGGGGTTATTCTAGTTACTGGAAAATAATGAAATTTAGAAAAAACCACAAACCTTGCCTTAAAAATCTTCTCATTTAGTAGAAGGTAAGATACCAAAAAAAGATAGCTTCAACACATATATTCCATGTGCACCATACTCACATAAAAATGACAAAACAAAGTGCTATGTGAATTATGACCAAGAAGTATGGCATTTAAAAAAAATTCAAAAGATAATTTCTGGGTAATTTAATCATTTGATTAAATAATGCCAGCATTTTGATAAAAGGATAGTCATTTGGTGATCTTTTTTAGATCAAAGACAATTAAGGGACAGACTCACAGTCTTCCCCAGAGTAAGAATCAATCCTGATTGGTTAACAATTAATGAGAGAATGAATATTACAAGGAGAGTCTGAACCTAAACTTTGATTAAGACTTGTACTTTTTACAGTAACCCTAGCCTTGGGCAACCTAGTCATAGAATTTATATTCCACCCAAACCTTAGCAGAGCATAATAGTTACCCTACCTAGGTGGAGTTTAAACAAGAAAGTTCAATCATTATCAGTAATGTCCTTCAAGTGACTGAACTTTTAAAATCAGGACTTTAGAAAAAGAGAAGAAACTCTGCGTCTCTTCAAATCATTGGTTATTGATAATTATCTTTCAGCAGGCAGACCTAAGATTTACAATGTAAATAATATCCACTATCAGTTTTAAAAGGTAAACTAGCATCCATTTAAAAGTAAGAACAATGAAATCAGCACTAGGCTAGATGTCAGAAAATATGAATTCCATGCTTAGTTTGGCCACTAATTAGTGGTCAAGGCATTTCCCATCCTTTGAGACTCAGTTTATTAATCTGTAAAATGAGAAAAATTCAAAAATAGCTTCCAACTCTGAAATGCTATAAAATTTTTAGCATTCTGATTCTGAGATGAGTGGAGATCACTTCCATAATTATCTTTTACAAGTGTTGCATATCAAGATTTACATCCACTGCAATCACCATGAATTTTCCCTTAATTTTTAAATGTGTGTTTCCTAATGATGGACTGTGCTGTGTAGGGAAAAGAGTGAGGAGGAAGGAGGTGGGTAGAGACAGATCCTTTTATAAAAGATCAGCAATTCTCTGTGCTTTTATCCCAGGCAAAGATTACATTTAACACCCAGGGGTCTTTGCAGCCTCAGATCCTTTTCAGAATGAGTGGCTGTGGCACGGCAGATAGTTTGGGGTGCCCTTTCATTTTTGTGACAGTATTAAATATATGCCCTAGTGAGCCATAAATCAGTAATTTATCTAAGAAGAAATCATATCTCTAATAAGGGACCACTACTTTTTAATTGGACAGTGCATTATATTAAACAGATAGTCTTTCTCCAAAAATACAAAATGTGTCAGCTAACCATCTTTAATGAATATTAATTTCAAGCCATCTTTTCTTTGGCAAAAAGGCCATTTTCCCCCAACATACTGAACTCAGGGATTTGCTAGGTTTTATAGCTATTGTACACATTTTATTTGTCTTTTATCCATTGAGGTTCCTACAAATCCTGCATTATGGGGGTGATAGTGCTCACAAGAGTAGAGAAAGGAGAAACAAAGGTAGAAGCCTAGAAGAGATAACTTTGCCAGTGGCATAGCTATACAGAACCCTAAAAAGGATTGTAAGTATTTCAATATACACATTTTAATACAAAAAATAATGCAGTTGATGTTGGGATTTTACTCTTGGTTACTGTCACAGATTTCCTCAAATAGAAGTGTGATCTAGCTTCCTTCAACCCTCAACCTCGGTTCAGGGTAGGAAAAGACAGCAGGTAGAGAAATATGCTTCATTGTCACTGCTTTCCCCCTATATAATGTTCTTTTTATAACAATATATACTGGGAAGAAGCCTGTTTCTCTCTGTTTTAAAACTTCATGTTCAATCAAAATGTTTTTGTCATGTATAGCTTTAGAAAGCTAACTTTTTACTCTCTTTTGTGATTTAAAATATAGTTTTAAAAATACATCTGATTCTCACAAGAAATAAATATAGCATTTTATGGTTAAAAAAATTGAACTTCAATGTTTAAAATGCCTCAAAGATAACACCGTGTAGACTACATTCAGATCTCATTTCAATGCTTGTTTTCTCATCACAATGCATCTAAAATGGAAGTCCTTAGAGAGAAGTCCATTTAAATACACACACATATGTATATTCACACATAGTACAATGATTCAGCTATGGTATTAACTGTATATAAGTGTAACTTATTAATCAATATAGATTTTTAATGAAACTGAGGAGGTTCTCTACTTTTAAAATGGAAAACAACTACTTTCTGATTCAAAAACCAGTCACCTCTAAGCTTCCTGGACATCTAATACTGGATTTCCCATAAACATCTTAAATATTTCAAAAATTGAACTCATTATCATTTTCCTCAAAGGTGTCCTCTCTTCATAACTTTCCTCTTACTAGCCAGGATATCAACATCTTCCCAGTCACCAAGACTCACAACCTGTATGTCATCCTTATCTATTCATTTTTTTCCTATTCAATTTGTCCTTCAATATTCAAATTATGTTCAAGACTTGACATTTTTACCATTGTAACATCTCTCATATAGAACTCCTCCTATATTTTTTTAACAATTTTATTTAAGTTTTGAATTGCCAATTCTCTCTTTTTGTCCCTTTCCTTCCCCCTCCTTGAGAGAGTAAACACTCAGATATGTTATATATGTGCAACTATGTAAAACATTTTCATATTAGTCATTTTGTATAAGAAGACTGGAATAAAAAAATGAAAGAAAGTGAAAAATAACATGCTTCAGTCTATATTGAAACAATATCAGTTCTTTCTCTGGAGGCAGATAGTGTGCTTTATCATTAGTACTTTGGGATTGTCTTGGATGATTGTATTGCTGAGAATAGCTAAGTCATAGACAATTCTTCGAATATTATTACAACACAGTCCTGGTTCTGTTCTCTTCATTATGCATCAGTTTATGTACATATGATTCTTCTAATCTGATACTGCCCCCACTTTGGTACAGGTCATCATCACCTCCTGTTTGTACTGTTGCAATGACTTTCTGGTTGGTCTTTTTGCTTCAAGTATCTCCCATTTCAAGCCATCCTACGTTTTGTCAAACTGAAAAACAAGTCAACCCCTCCCCTTCATTTAGTCAATGTCAGCAGTTTCCTATCATCTCCAAGATAAAAAATAAAATCTGGTGTTTTATTTAGGTTCAGTAAATGAATAGAAAAGGTGAGTTAGAAAGACGTAATCTTAAAAAAACCTTAAGATAATCAGAATTATGTAGATTAGTGACTGGTAACAATAAAAGACTGTAACAAAAAAAGTTCCCAATTTTACTGAGTTTACATTCCCTTTGTGGGGCAGCTAGTGGCTCAATAGATAAGCTGATTCTGCCTCAGCCCCTTCCTATCCATGAGACACTGAGGAAATCACCTATACCCTGTTTGTCTCAGTTTCCTCATCTGTAAAATGAGTTGAAGGAAGAATATGACCAAACACTCCAGTACCTTTGCTAAGGAAACCTCAAATGGAGCCCTAACAAACCAGATATGACTGAAATGAATGAACAATAATTTGCACCAACTTAAACTTTTTTCCTAAAATCTTTTATTTAAATTTAAACATCATACAACAAATATTAAAAAGTATCTATTATAAACAAGGCACTTCTGATAATATTCTTAAATATTTATACTTATGTGGCTAATGTTTTTGGCACACTGGTACCTAATATAATATGGAGGTTCCTCATAATAATAATCTCTCTGACTCATGCCCTCTCTCCTAGTTCCTCTGGGAGCATTAGAATTTGATTCATGACTCTAAAATCTTAGTTCCCTGGTAAAAAGTCAAGTTATTAAGATATCATATATAGAAGGTCAGTGCCTGGCATATAAAAGTCATTTTATAGTTTCTAGATATTATTATAAAGAAAAAATTTGTTTATCCTAACCAAAAAATTCAGGATTTGTGCAGAGCCAAATCTCTTTATAGTCAGAAAAATTCCAAATACTCTTTTTTGGAGAGTATCAAGTAAATCTCTCTCTAGGGTTCTCACTTTTCTTCCAAATCTTATCGTATATATAACTTTCATTGCCAATGTAAGGATAGATTTGAGTAAGTCCTCGATATATTTGGCTCTCTGTGCTAATGCTACTTTCTGCACATAGATTGTGCAGCCTATGGAACTCCTCCAAAGTTTGAGTTAAGTTAATGCATTCACCTCCTTTCTACCTTTTGTCTTTATCTAGTTAAAGCTCTATTTTTCTTTCTGTGTCTCTTTTTGGTATTGGTCCCCAGGCACATGAGTCCCTAAGATTACATTGATGTACAAATTTGTCTCTATGCTTATATGCAGATTGTCATCTCAGAATGTTTATCTAACTACTGTATGAATGAATGAACCATTAATTAAGCTCTGACTATGTTTGATGCACTATGCTAAATGCTGAGGATATTAATAGAAAAGTGATATAGTTCCTTTTCTCAAGGAGGGCATATTCTAATATCAACATAGACTTCAGCTGTAAGTTCACTGGAAAGCCCCATGGTCATTAAGATGCTGCAGCAAAGCTGAAGGTATTGCCTCTTCTGCGATGTCACTTCCACTGGCAAAAATCATAATTAATTTATTATTTTAAACTTTTTGATAGTGACAAGGACAAGAACTTTCTTCAATCCGCAATAGTTATGAGTGTGGTACCAACAGGAACTGTCACCAGATTAGACCTTCAGGGGTTTGCATTCTCAGGATGATGGCTAAAGGTCATATGTTAAAAACATTACCATTCTCAAGGCTCTTCTGTCCAGAGTTGTGAGCTATTTCAATTATGGTCAAAGGGGAGATTGTGGTCAAGGTGATGATGTTGGTTTGACATACTGCCTCCTATATCTCCTTCACTATGCTTTGCTACTTTAACTAAGCTGTCTAGCCTGCTATCTGTACAGCAGTTGGTGGGGATGGGGGCCTTTTATTTGTAGTGGAAACAACTCCTACTGATAATGGTAATGAGGGCTAAGCTGGAAATAGAACCAGTGGTCTGGGGAATGTTGCCCCTACTAAGACTCCTGTGCTCATCACACATCTGTGTGTGTCTTTTTGCCTTTGTATACATTTATGTCTGTATTGCCTGAATTCAACATTTCATTTTCTGCCTCTGTATGTCCATACAAGATAAATGCCATGCCTAAAAAATATTCCTTCATCTCAGGCCCTTGGAATCCTTGTCTCTTTCAAGTTTGGTCTCAATTTCTATCTCCTCCATGAAGTCTTCCTTGATTTCTCTAGTTGCAAGTGTTCTGTGGCTCTTCAATTTCCTTTTACCTTACTTAATTGTATACTTATTTTATTCACCCTAACCCAATAAAATATAAGCTCTATGAGGACAGGGATTCTTTCCTATCTATTTTGTTTTCCCCAGTGCATGGTACTGATCCTCTATATAGCTACTCATTTTATTGAATTGAATTGATTTCACTTCCTGAATCTGTCTCCTACTTAAATATGTACGGTTATCTAAAGTTTTAAAATTCTATTATCAATGTTAGGTCGTTAATAATCCTTATTGCTGCTACTTGAAGAAAGGTCATTCAGTAGTAGCAATGAGAAACCAGGAGACATCATACCTTGTTCAAGGAATTTATAATTTGTGCAAGAGATAGGAAATGATTCCTCTGGGCCCTTCCCATAATCACTAAATTTAATTGCATTCATAGAATTCTATTTTTATATAATATGCCTAATTGGATGGATAAGACTGCTATAGTCTCATTGATTTATTAACCCAACACGTGGAAAGTTGAATTATTCCAGCCATCATGGTTTGAAGGTCATATCTAACATTAAGACTATGATTTGTCTGGTCACTCATCAACTTATAAACTCTAGAATCTTATCTTTGCAAACCCAAATCCTGATAGTGATGTTGGATATCCAATATGTATGCTGACATACCAAAATTTCAGTCAAACCTTATAAATTTATTTTTTGAGTATCATGATAATATGGCAAAAAGCATTATATCCAAGGGGTATATATACTGTTCTTTGCAACATAATTACCTTTTTTTCTATAAGAAACAAAGTTGCCTAGAGAGGGTATTATAGTTATCCCTTCTACTTCAAGGGGGTTAGTGGTATGGTGTAATTAGTGATCTGGAAAATCTATGTAAAATTTTTTTTGGCTCTCTCTTCATACTAAAGAAGAAGTACCTTATTGCAAAATTTGGTTTAAGTTATAGCCTATATATAGGACAATGTTAAGGAAAAATGCTATATGAAAAAGAGGTTTTCTATGTTATCTGCTGGCCTTAACATGTTGTCTAAGTCTTCTGCAAAATTCCCTCCAAATTTCCGTATAATTTCTTATGTTGAACCATGATATATGGAAATTGCAATGGGGGAAGTCACAATGGGGAAAAGATAATTGTAAATATTTGTTCAATGAGCAAATGACAGAATAAATGTGATTTCTGTTGTACTGATTTGTAAGAGTTTCAATTTAAATTTTATTCTCTTAACTGTCACAAGAAATTTAGGGAGTGAGAAAAATGTGGGAGGGTTCTATGTTGTCTGTGTGTGGATAGGGGGGTGGGGGAAGACAATAGAACTCCAAAAAACTTACTTGTTTCTTCATTCATGAAGCATGTTAAATCGTTCACTTTCCTATTTCTGGTTAGCCATTTCAGTCATATCCAACTATTGTTGACCCTATTTCAGGCTTTTTTTTGGCAAAGATACCAGAGTAGTTTGCCATTTCCTTCTCCAATTCATTTTTCAGATGAGGGAACTGAGGCAAACAGTATTTAAGTGACTTGCTCAGTCACACAGCTAATGGGCATCTGATCCCAGAATTGAGCTCAGGTTTTCCTGACTACAGAGCTGGCGATATATCCATTGTACCACCTCGCTGTCCTACAAATAATGTGCTATTCAAACACAAGGGTACATCATCTACTTCCTTGCTCCATTCTCATTTAATGACAAAATTTTCTTGAAGAAAAAGAATATATTATATTAACTCCTTGTGGGACATAGGTCATGTAATTTAATTTCTCTAACTCTACTTCCTCATCTAAAATATATATGGGAGCAGGAGACATTGAATTCTGGCATTACTAAGTCCTAAATATTTTTTTCCATGCTTATGGGAGAAAATCTGAAATTTATAGACTAGAACTACAGACTTAATGATCAAAAGGATCTGAGACTTCCTTCAGTACAATCTCTTCATTTTATCAATGAAGTAATAGACACAGAGAGGGTAAGTAGCCTACCCAAGATCACACAGGAAAGTTACATCTTGCAGTCAAGTTGTCTGATTCTAAAAATAATGATCTTTCCACAAAGAGATATTTTAAAGATTGGCATTTAGCATAGGACTCTATATTTAAAAAGCGTTTAATAAATGTTGATGATTAAAGGACCTATTTTCTAGGTGAGCTAATAATTTTGTAGTAATTAAAATGACTTTTCTCTTTACTGTAATTTGTACATCATGTGATTTGGTGCAGCGTGAATTTAAATGTCAATCTTGATCTCTCTGTCTCTCCATCTCTTTCTGTATGTCTATGTCTTTCTGTCTGTTTGTCTCCCTCTTTCTATCTGCTTCTGTGTGTTTATGAGTCTCACTCTGCTCTCTCTCTCTCTCTTTGTTTTTCTGTCTCTGTCTCCATCTCTCTGTCTCTCCTCTCTCTTTGCCTCTGTCTGTCTGTCTGTCTTCCTCTCTGTCTCTGGATTTTTTGTTTATATGCTAAAAGTCAGATTCTGATGTCCTTGGCTTCATCTTTAGCATCTTCACAGATGTCAGCATTGAACTTGAAGGATCTGAATTCAGTTTCTAGTTCTATCACTGATGATCCATGATATCAAGGAAAGAAAACAGGCTCTGCAATCAAAGGACTAAGTTTGAATCTCATTTGTAAGACTTACTATCATGGACAAACCACTTACCTCCAGTCTCAGTTAACTCATCTGTAAAATGTTGTGCTGACCTGGATGTCCTCTGCACTCCTTTCTTGATCTCTATGATATTAACCTTATTATCTTCAATAAGTCTTATCACCTTTCTAAGCTTCAATATCCTTTTCTATAAAAGGGGCTTCATTCTACTTTTCCTGCTTCTCTCAAAGGGTTGTTTAGAAGCTCATATAAGGAGAGTGACAAAAGAGCTGGACCTAGAATCAAGAGTCTACCATTGAACTCCATGATTATGAGCAAACTCTGCTTCCTAACCCTCAGTTTCTCCATTTGTAAAGTGAGAATGATGATAATAATTCTTATGATACATAACTCACATGACTGTTGTGAAGAAAACATTTTAAGTTTTGTATAAGTGTGTAAGATCTTAATAATTATTAAATATTTTGCAACTGTAAGATAATATAGAAAAAGGAGTTGCAGTTAATTCCCTAACTCCTAGAAGTCTTCCTCAAGAGCAGGTTTAGTTACAGCTATGGCGAAGCATGACACCTAAAAGGTTCAGCGTTTATCAAGGCTCAGAAAAAATGATTTGGAAAGCAATGCATGAGGCTCACCCCTTGGCTGCCTAATTTTGAGAATTTTTCAGAATGTATTCACAATACATCAGCATGCTATGTTTACAGAGCATCACCCAAGCATGTCTCATGAGAGAAATTGTGTCCAAAAAAGGAGGACAACTACTTGTATAATGAAAGGGAAGGATGGCTGATAATAATAATAGCTAACATATAGACTTTCGAGGTTTTCAGAGTGCTCTACAAATTTTATCTCATTGGAGAAAGAATTATAATTTTTGTGATCCTCATCACAATCATGCAAAGTAGGTATTATTATTAAACATACTTTACAAATGTGGAAATTAAGGCTAAGGGAGGTTAAGTGACTTGCTGAGGGTCACACAGATCCTAAGTATCAGAAGTAGGATTCAAAATTAGATCTTTCTAACTACAATTCCAGCATTCTATTCCTCATATCTCCTAGCTACCTCTAAAAGGTCTGGAGATTCATATGCATCACATAGCATAGACAGGTGATGATCTATATCAACTGTTGCAATAAAAACCCACATCTATAGGATCATGACTCCATTAAAGGATATGAACAAGATTAAATAAGAATAGTAAGAATTCAAAATAAATACCAATTTACAAAGCAGAAGTTTGTGGCAGTTAAAGGGCATAATAGCTCACTAAACTTAAAAGCAGGAAGACTTGAAATCCATAATACCTCGGACACTTGCTGGTTGTGCTATATTATCCTATATGATGTTCTTTTTATCATTTTGATTTTTTCTAGGAGACAGAAAAGTAAGAAGAAGCTGCTTTGTAAGGGAATTTTCTACAAGGTTTTTCATTTCATATTCATATATGCTGTCTGTGTGGTATATCATGTTATAGTCTAGTCACATAAGTAGTCACAGATATGCACACAACAAGAATTTCTCAAAGTAAAAGGCCATTACAAATTTGTCAAGAATCATGGTCCTTCCATATATATTTAATATAATGATATAACATCTAAATTCTCATTTTTTTAAGCTGAGGTAATTGGGGTTCAACATCTTGCCCAGAACCACACAGCTAGGAAGAATTTAGTGTCTGAGGCCAAATTTGAACTCAGGTCCTCCTGACTTCAGGTCTGGAGCTCTATCCACTGTGCTACATAGCTGCCCCTAAATTCTCAAATTCTTAAAGAAGTTAAGTGAGTTACAGCCAGCAAAGTTATATTAGTGGAAGAACTTCAACTGATGCCTTTCAGAACTCAATAAATCTAACCAAAAAACAAAAAAACAAAACCAAAAACAAACAAACAAAAAAGAAGAAACAAGAAAGAATCTAAGGAGGTGAATAGAATATTTATAAAGTTAGATGTGATAGACTTTTGAAGGAAGCTGAATGGGAATAGAAATACACCTTTTTCTCAGCAGCACATGACACATACTTTAAAAGTGACTATGCATTAGGGCATTAAAACTTCAAAATCAAATGTAGAAAGGCAGAAATATTAAATGTCATTTTTGGGTTATAATGCAATAAAAATTACATTCAACAAAGAGCAGTGGAAGATGAAATATTAACTAGAAATTAGTATAATCCTAAAGAATAAGTGGGTTAAAGAATAAATCACAGAAAAAATAAATAGTTTTATTAAAGAGAATGACAATAATAAGATAAGATACCAAAATTTATGGAATTCAGTCAAAATAGTACTTAGGAGAAAAATTTGTTTCTCTAAATTCTTACATCAACAAAATAGATAAAGAGCAGAAAAATGAATTGTACATGTAACTAAAAAATAATTAAAATCCCTAGTTGAGCATCAATTTGGAAATACTAAAAATCAAATATAATATTAGCAAAATTGAAAGTAAAACAATAACATTGAGCTAATAAATAATAAAGCTCTGAGCTAGTTTTATGAAGAAAAGAAGACAGATAAGCTATTGGTTAATTTGTTTTTTTTTTTTTAAGAAAAAGGGGGACTAGATATTTAATATCAAAGCTGAAAAGGAGGAAATCAGCACTAATGAAGAAATCAAAGCAATGATTAGAGAATGTTTTGCCTAATTATATGCCTTATAAATTTAACTATTTGAGGAAAATCAATAAATAGGAAATTATAAGTAAGATTAACAGGAAATAAAATGCGTAAATAGCCCCAGCTTCAAAAAAAAGATTTTGAACAAGTCATTAATGAAGTCCCTTAAAAAAAAGTCACCAGATAAATGGAAAAGAAAAAATTATTCCAATACTATGTAAACTATTTAGAAAATAAGCAAAGAAGTATTACTACTAATATAATAAAAATGACAATTCTGCCTAAACTAATTTACTTATTCAGTGCTATACCAATCAAACTACTAAAATATTGTTTTATACAGCTGAGAAAAAGGTATACTAAAATTCATTTGGCAGAACAAAAGGTCATGAATATCTAGGGAATCACTGGGAAAAATACAAAAGGAAAGTGGCATAGCAGTTCCATGTCTCAAACTATAGTATAAAGCAGTAATTATCAAATTTACCTGCTACTAGCTAACAGTGACAGATCAGTGGAATGCATTAGATACACAAGACACAGTTATTAAAGATCATAGTAACCTACTGTGTGATAAGCCCAAAGACCACAACTTCTGGGGTGAGAACTCACTATTTGACAAAAACTTCTGGGAAAACCACAAAACATTAAAACATAAACTAGATCTAGACAGATATTTCATACTCTGTACCAAGATTCAGCCAAAATAGATACATGATTTATACTAAAAGGTGACAGCATAGACAAATTAGAAGAACAAGGAAGAGTTTACTTGTCACATCTGTGGAGAAGATAAGAATTCATGACCAAATAGGAGATAGAGAACTTTATGAAATGCAAAATAGTTTTAGTTACATTAAATTAAAAAGATTTTGCTCAAACAAAAATAATGCAAGCAATATTAGAAGAAAAGCAAAAGGCTGGGGAACAATCTTTACATCAGCCCTCTGATAAAGATCCCATTTCTCAAATATGCAGAGAACTGAGTCAAATTTATAAGAATATAAGCCATTCCACAGTTGAGAAATGGTCAAAGAATATGAACAGTTTTCAGATGAAGAAATTAAAACTATCTATTATAATATGAAGAGTGCTCTAAACACTTTTGATTATAGAAGTGCAAACTGAAACAACTCAAAGATACTACCTCACACTATCAGATTGGCTAATGTGACAGAAAAAAAAAAGATAAATCTTGGAGATGTGGGCAAATTGAGATATTAATTCATTGTTGGTGAAGTTGTGAACTGATCCAACCATTCTCTGGAGAAAAAAATGTGAGGATTCTATGAAAACGGCAATTTTCATAGTAGGTTTCAATAAATTTCAATAGTGGGTTAGGAAATTTCAAGCTCTCCAGATTTCTCTCACAAATGTAACAAAATTTTCACTCTGGGCAAACATAAATTGGTGAATAACAAACAAGATGGTACAGAACAGAGGTTCTCTTGGGATAGTTCAAAAGACCCAAAGAAAGGCCCCAGGATGGGGATTAACCAGTGTGAAGTTTAAACAACCCCAGGCTAGTTCCTCAGAAACAACAAGCAGTGAGTCCAGGGATGAGCTAGGTTCAGAATGAACTTCAGCCCAAAACACAAGAACTTTCACTTTTTGGACAGTGGAGAGAGTTGGAGTTTGAATCTGAGAAGAGTCAGGGAACCTTTATTAATTAGGAATAACAGATTTAGCTGTCCTTATGAGACACTGTACTAATTGAAAAGGAACCAGCAACTCCAGAAAGTGTAGAAGCAGTGGGACAGGGACACTGCTACCTCCAGGCACTCACAGAAGAGTAGAGTTTTTGATTTGGGATCCCAGGTCAGAGCGGAATCTGAAGTAAAGCTACAGAAATCCCTCCTTGCAAACCCAGGATTGAAGGTACTTGTACTAATAGTTCTCATTTAAAAAAAAAAAAAATTAACAGGAAAAGAAAGAATCCAACCTTAGAAACTTACTATGGAAGTAAAGAAGACCAAGGTTCATCTTCAGAGAAGTAAAGTGAAGTTAAAAAAAAAAAAGCCTCTCCTATCCAAAGAGTAATGTTAAACAACTGCCTACCCATTAAGAATATATAGAAGAACTCAAAAAAGACTTCAAAAAGCAAATAAAAGAGATAGGGGAAAAACAAAAACAAATAAATAAGGAGAACTATCCAAGAAAAACAAGAAGATTATGAAAAATATATATTAATAAACTAGAAAAAAAAAGATATAAAGTTTTAAAAAGAAAATAATCTTTTCAAAATTAGAATGGGGCAAAGAGAAGTCAGGGAAGTTATAAAAGACAAATAAATAACAAAACAAAATATGAAGAATGAAAATATAGAATATAATGTGAAACATAAGAAAAACAACAGAACTAGAGAACAGATTAAGAAGAAAAGGCATAAGAATAATTAAACTACCTGAAAGCTGTGACCAAAAAAGGAACCTTCACACAAAAATGCAAGAAATAAATAAAGAAAATTGTCCTGGAGTAATAGAACACATGGGGAAATTAAAAACAAACAAACAAAACAAACAAACAAAAAAAGAACTATGGATTACCTCCCTCAAAGACATAGTATGTGGAAAACACATAGAAGTGTTAGTGTCAAATTTCAAAACCCCAGATAAAAGAGAAAATTTTATAAGAAGCAAACAATTCAAATATGATGAAGCTACAATTAGAATTGAATAAGATTTATCAATAGCTATAATAAAAGACCACAGGTCCTGAAATAATATATATCAACAATCAAAAGAACTAGGCCAGTAGACAACAATATCTTATCCAGCAAAATCAAACATAATATTGAATGAAGAAAATGGACATTTAACAAACCCAAAGATGTCCAGGACTTTGTCTCAATCAAATACAAACTTAATATAAAAAATTAACATATAAGAGCCATTCTCAAAGATTAATTTCAAGAGACTCAACAGGCACAAATTATTTATACTTTTTTTGCATGGAAATGTATACCACGTTTAAAATTGACATAAGTAATTAGGTAGCTCAAAAGAAAAGTTGAGAAAAAGTTGAGTTTATCAGACTTTAAAAAGCAAAACTGTCCAGAAAAAAGGTAAAAAATAGTAATTATGTTATATGAATGAGTACAAAGGGAAAATCAAGACAAAAACTTTAGAGAAGGGGGGATAGTTGATACTTTCTTACATTGGAAATTAATTAAATAGGGAACAACAACAACAGTAATGCCCAGATATATATATATACACCAGAAAAGTTTTAGAACCCTCCAAAATTTATAAGAAAATAAGAGGGGGAATGCAATAAGATAAGTCACAGTATAGAAGGATATGTAGATTTATGACAGTGGTAGATAAATAGGAAAAAGATAAAGAGAAATTTGGACTCATACACAAATGACAACCAAACTGAGCATATCCTTTGATCCAGCAAAACCACTACTAAGTCTGTATCCCAAAGAGATCATTAAAAAGGAACAATGACCTACAATACAAAAATACTTGTAATAGTCTCTTTTATTTTGGTGAAAATTTGGAAAAAGAGAGGATGCTGAACAAGTTGTAATATGTAAATGTAATGGAATTCTATTGTGCAGTAAGAAATGATGAGCAGACAAATTTTAAAAATTTGGAAAGACTTGTATGAACTTATGAAAAATGAAATAAGCAGAACCAAAAAAAAAAACTGTATACAGTATAAGCAACATTTTGTGATGATCAACTATGAATGACTTAGATCTTCTCAGCAACACAATGATACAAGATAAGTACAAAGGACACATGATTGAAAGTGCTATCCACATCCAAATAAAGAAGTGCAAGCATACTTTTTTCACTTATTTTTTTGTGTTTTTTCTTTTGAGCTTTTTTTTTCAACTGTGACAAATATGGAAATATTTTTACATAACTATACATATATGTACTATATCAAATTGAATTCAAAATCTTGTAAAAATGCATGTTAAAATTATCTTGTCATATGTTTAGAAAAAACTATTAAAATAAAATTAAAATAAATAATCATGCCTTTGACCTTCATTATTCTCATATTCTCTAAACAAATTCCATCAACTCAAGAATTATCATCTAAATGACAACATGCAGCATGTTTATTAGGCAGTATGCATTTGCCAAAATCTTTGGAAAGAAAAATAAATATTTTATTCAGTATATATTAATTGATAGTTATCAAGATAATTGGTGGCTTTATTGAATTCAATATCATCATCCCTTCTCTATCTGCAAATGATTAAATAAGATTCTTGCCTTGGAAATAGACACACACTTATGTAGTATGATTAAAGTCAATTAAAGAAGGGCCCCTCATCATAATGTTTGGAATTCTAGGGTTGGAGGTATAAGGTTAAACTGTAACATCCCAGAAAAAGTTTCACTTGGGCATATGCATATTAAAGACTAAGAATGTAGGTTATAAACAATGACTATTTGGGGAGGAGGGGGGCTGGCTTAACCTTTTACCTAGCTAGATTTATGTAACAATTGCAAAGCATCTTGGGTCATCAAATCTGTGGCAAGGAGTCAGAGTCTTACAGCCCTATGAACTTTTTATGACAGAACTCCCTCAAAATTCATTAAGAGCATAAGATTCTCAATTGGGAATTAAATAGAGTCAAATACATATTCTAACCTTAAGGTAACATAGTTTCTGATAAAAACATAACCATAAGTGAACAGGATATATAATCCCAGAAGGAAAATAAAGCCTGAATCTATTAGTGAAAGAAAAAAAGGAAGGAAGGAAGGAAGGAAGGAAGGAAGGAAGGAAGGAAGGAAGGAAGGAAGGAAGGAAGGAAGGAAGGAAGGAAGGAAGGAAGGAAGGAAGGAAGGAAGGAAGGAAGGAAGGAAGGAGGAAAGCAACACTTACTATATAGCAGGCACTGTGCCAAGTGCTTTACAGATACTGTCCATTTTAATTTTTATAACAACCTTAGAAGATAGGTACTATTATTGTCTCTATTTTTTAACTGAGGAAACTGAATCAGAAAGGCTAAATAACTTACCCAAGGTAAAAGTAGTATGTCTAATAAGTATCTGAAGCTGGATTTGAACTCATTTCTTCCCAACTTCAGATTTGTTTTCCCACCTAGATGAGAATGGTTCTGATTAATGTTCCAGAGAACTTATCATCTGTGGGCAAAGACTCCACTACAGGATAGTCAATTACTGCTAGCCAAGGTTCTGAAGGAAATGGATAGTCCAAACCTATAGGGGAAAAATCATGAATAGCTGTTGCTTTTCCCCTTTATAACAACTATATAGTAAATATATTAGAAGTTCTGCTAATTTCTAAAAGCATTGTTTTAAGACAAAGACTAAGGGCTCTGAGTTAAAAGACTCTTGGTAGAGTGTATTCAGTTATGTATTAGGAAATAAAATTTTATCTAAGAACTCCAAATGAATACAGAATTTGGAAATAAAAACACAATTTTATGTTTACTAGAGTTCTGCATGGCACTGACTAATAATGACTCTAGGATCAATGATAATTAGCAGTTGTTACAGAAGATCCACAGAGAGCAATATATGGCAAAGATTTTACTTTTAGTGGAGATTATGCATCATGTGAATCCAGCAGAGGGCAGGTTCAATGAGAGCTGCTCAGGGATGCTACATGTCATGTGTTCCTCCATATATGTACCTATGTGTGCCTCCATGTGCAAGTTCAATCTACAGGTTTACATTTTCCATTGATGATGTCTGTTTGTGGGATGAAATGCACAGATATTTGTGGATACATTTTATTGCTACATTTCTTGCTATATTATTTCACCAAATGCCTTTGATTTGAAGTAATTGTGAATTTTGCTTGATTAAAAAAAGACCAAACAGAAAACATTGGTGGGAGCATGTAAGCTATGATTTTGTCTATGTGAGCTCCCAGAATGCTTTGGGCAAAGAGTCATATTGTCAAAGGAATGCATAGTGAGTTGGAGAATGAGTCCAAGTGTTGCAAGAGTCATCATAAAAGCTTTTTAGTCATTCAATCAATCAACAAATATCTATCTATTGATCACCTCCTAAGTGCCAGGCACTATGCTTAGTCAAGAATTCCTTAATAAGTATAGATGGTGCACTGGGAAGATTAACAACATAATTTTTTACAGAGCCATTTCACATAGTTTATTTTATTAGATCCTTTCCATAGCTGAGGGGAGGATTCTTTAAGCTCGGAATTCAGATTGGGAAAGGTTGCAGTTTATTTCTATTGCATATTATGCTTACTGACGGTCTTAAATATATACTCCTGATTATTCTAAGGAATAATCCATTTATTCCTATACTCTCAAGAGTTTTTAGTAGGAATGGATGTTGGATTTTGTCAAATGCTTTTTCTGCATCTATTGAGATGATCATATGGTTCTTATTAATTTGATTATTAATATGGTCAATTATATTAATAGTTTTCCTAATATTGAACCAGCCCTGCATTCCTGGAATAAATCCTACTTGATCATAGTGTATTATCTTGGAGATGATTTTCTGAAGTCTTTTTGCTAATATCTTATTTAAGATTTTAGCATCAATATTCATTAAGGAGATTGGTCTATAATTTTCTTTCTCAGTTTTCGATCTACCAGGTTTAGGTATCAGTACCATGTCTGTGTCATAAAAGGAATTTGGTAGGACTCCTTCATCCCCTATTTTTTCAAATAATTTATATAACATTGGGGCTAATTGTTCTTTAAATGTTTGGTAGAATTCACATGTGAATCCATCTGGCCCTGGGGATTTTTTCCTGGGGAGTTGATTAATAGCTTGTTCTATTTCTTTTTCTGAAATGGGACTATTTAAGCAATTTATCTCCTCCTCTGTTAATCTAGGGAGCCTATATTTTTGGAGGAAGTCATCCATTTCACTTAAGTTATCAAATTTATTGGCATAAAGTTGGGCAAAGTAACTCCTTATTATTTCTCTAATTTCCTCTTCATTGGTGGAAAGATCCCCCTTTTCATTTGTAAGACTATCAATTTGATTTTCCTCTTTCTTTTTTTTGATCAAATTTACCAAAGGTTTATCTATTTTATTGGCTTTTTCATAAAACCAACTCTTGGTTTTATTTATTAATTCAATAGTTTTTTTACTTTCAATTTTATTGATTTCTCCTTTTAATTTTTGTATTTCGAGTTTAATTTTTGGTTGGGGGTCGGAATTCAGATTGGAAGATGAGGAGGGGAAGGTGAGAGGGAGGCAAGTACAAGATATCTAAGAAGAAAAAAAAAAAAAGAGGCTTCAAAACAATACATTATCTCATTCTCTGTACCTAGCCTTTTCTAATGTTTGGAATGCACTCCCTTTTCACTCTTACCTAGTATCCTTAGCATCCTGAAGAAGGTTTATTTCAAGTTCTACATTTAGATGAGGTCTATATGGATAACCTCAGTTACTAATGTGCCCAAAATTACTTTTTAACTAGTGTAAATATTTTATGTTTGCTTATTTTTTGTGTATAAATATGTGTGTGTATGTGTATATATATTTTCTCCCAATATATTATAATCTCCTTGAGGGCAGTAGTTGTCTTTTTTTTTTTTTTTTTTTTTTTTTTAATCCTCAGCACTTAGCACAGGTACCTGACTTATAGTAAATGGTAAATAAATATTTGTGGAATATAAAAAAGAAATGTAGGAAGTTTCATAACAAATTTTACTTACTTTATTTATTGTCCCTCTCATAGTTTAAGACAAATATCTCACTATACTACACAGCTGCTTAGCACAATCAATGGAGATAATGCTTTATCATAGTGAAACTTTGCAGTTCACTTGATTAAGCCCTTGGGTGATTGTTTCTTTCTTTCTTTTTTTTTTTAATTTCATGAGTTTCCATCTTAGAATTAAATCAAATATCTCTTTAGTTTTTTATTCCAGGTAATAGAATTATACAAATGCTTTTTCTAATGACTAGCAAATGTATAATGATTGACAGCATATTAAAGAACATGTTTTATATAATGTCATTACAAAATTCCTGGACTCACATTGTTCTTTTCCATTCTTGATCACTGTCTTAATCTCCTTTAACATATTAGTTCTTCCTATCATTGTTTCATATCAATCAGATGTCTCTCTTGAGCATTAACTCAGAACTATGATGACTCAAGCTACAGCCTTATCATCCTATCCTGATTTAAAAAAAAAGAAAAAGAAAGAAACAAAAAAAAACCTTACCAAATGGCCTTCTACTAAGAGCCAACTATTAAAAACCTCAGGTTTTCTTAACCTTTACTTTCTTATTATGGATAATAATTATTAATACATATTGTGGTGGACCATTTATTAGGACTGGGTAAATTAGCCAGCTTCCTAGGATGCTCCATATATATTTTCAGGGAGAAGTGGAATGAAGGATATATTTTTAAACCAAATTTATTTACCATTATCTACAATACTGAAAATTGCATATTTAGGAATATAATCACCAGTCATCCTTCAAATAGCTAAAAGAAAACCACTCCAGGATGCCTCTTGAAATACTAAATGATTTTCCTCAATCATCTGATATCACTTATCTGCCTGGAAACTGGGAAACAGGGATAGTTCTGAAACAAATTTTGTGGTCTAGGGATCCCAAAAATTTCTGAAAGTTTTTAAGGCAGCATTTAAGTTACAGTTGGCCTGACTATCATCTCATAATAGAAAAAAAAAAACAATTTAGTAAGGTCACAATTCCAGGAATGAAGCCTTAAGAAAGGTTTTAAAGAGTGAAATTGTTTGATGTACTTCACCAATTTTTAGATGTAATGCCTGTCATTCAAAAGGAGAGACTAGAAAAACAAAATGCATTTTAGGTTCCAGTTCAAGGAAAATATCTCAAACTAGTTTCTATCTTATTATGGGATCTACTGACTGACTTACAGCTATGAATGCCAGAACAAAGACCTGGAACTCTTAACCTACTTAACCAACAGTAGGAAGTTCAATCTAAGAAAAAGACTTGATCAGCTCTCTTGACTCTGTATTGAGGAGTGGTACTCTTGTACTGTGCAGGAGTTGTTGCATTCAGATGAATTTCAAAGGCATCCCCTAGAAGAGAAAATTACAGTAGTTGGTCATTGAGGTGATAAAAACCTGAATCACTGGGTTGAACAGTATGTTTGGAGGACACAGAATCAGTAATGTAGGAAGTACACTTTGTACTCACCAAAGGGGCAATGTTATAAAAGCTTTTTGAAACTCTTGACTCTTAATTTTCTCATCTGAAAAGTGAGGATGATGCTGAATATCTAGTGTAGAAGAGAAGACAGTTATTTTTTTTCAATAATACATCCACCATGATACAAACCCAGTAAAAAGAATGAAAATATCGGCTAAGACAAAGGTATTTGAGATAATTAAGATAAATGAGACATTTGTCAAGTTCCTTACAAAACCTTAGAGCACTATATAAGCCCTAGCTATCATTATTAAATGCTATCTATTAAAGAAAGCATGTAAGAGTAACAATAATAAAAAGTTTAGGGAACATTTTTCAAAATGGCAGAATTAAAAAGTTTATGATCAATAGGGAAGACCTGTTTAGATGACTAATAGTAAAAAAAAAAAAAAAGAAAAAGAAAGAAAGAAAGATTATAAATGGAAATCAGAGACCCTGTGTGGCATAAAAAATGTTTGAATGTCAGCTTTTTCATCTACTAGTCATGTAACCTTACCTAAGTTCACTTCATAGGTGACACAGTGAGTGGGATGCGACACTTGAAGTCAATAAGACCTGAAGTCAAATACTACCTCAACACTTACTAGCTGGGCAATTCACTTAATCTCTATCTGCCTCAATTTCTTAATCTGTGAACTAGATGTAATGATAGTACCTACATCACTAGGTTGTTGTGATGATTTAATATGATAGTATACATATATACATATATGTATATGTAGTAATTTGTAACACTTAAAGCATTACATAAATTAGCTGTCAATAGTGTGACGAACACAATATATAGACTCCTTCGAATATAGTGGTATTGAGAGGATGGAATCAGATAGTACAAATTTAGAACAGAGTAACCAGAAAATACCAGGTTAATAAAAGTAATTAATAGTCTCACAAGTAAAATTACCTTTAGGTCATTGGGTCCAATCGCCTCCTTTTGCAGATGAAGAAACTGAGGTCCAAAGAGAAGTTTCTTGCCTATCATATAACTGTAGACTGAAATAAATTAGTCTGTGCTGTATAGATTATTTGAAATAGGATGGAATATTTAAAACAGTTTCATTTAATTCCAATTTATCCATAAATCAAAAGACATCACCCATGTCATTTTACAATTTTGAGCAACTTTTTAAGCACCCCATTATTGCTCACTCTTTGTGTGAGAAAAAGCTTAGAAAAGGTGTCCTAAAGTTTTTCATTTTATACAACCTTGACTTAATTGTTGCTGCATCAGGTAGGGAGTCCACACTGTGGTTGAAACACACACACACACACACACACACACACACACACACACAAATATACAAAAACTTCTGCAAAGATGATTTCATTTACCATTGGTATATGGAATATGTCACTTATAAACAATACAAAATCCAATAGATCTGAAAGGTAAATAGCTTTTGTGAGAGAACTCAGCAGATATCACAGCCATATAGCAGTCCTGAGTAAAACAAGTCTCAACTTGCTGAAATTGGAACTATATCTATATTTTTCTGGTGTAGTTGCAATGACGGGAAATACTTTGAAGCTGGCATAGGTTTTGCAATCAAAACTAATCTAGTAAACAAGGTTGTATGCTTATCAAAAGAACTGAAGGACAGACTCATGACAAGATAATTTCCAGTTGCAGAAAAATACCTCACTACTCATTAGTGCTTATGCTCCCACTACGATAAAACCTAATGAGGTTAAAAAAAAAAAAAAAAAAACTTGAAGACCTGGAGATCCTTATTATCAATGTGCCAAAAGAGGATAAGCATATAATTCTGGGTGACTTTAATGCTGGAGTAGGCTCAGACTACAGAGACATGACAAGACATCCTTGGGAGGAATAGGGCTGGAAGCAGCAACAGCAATGGTTACTTACTACTGATGACTTGTGCATCTCATGACCTTATCACCAACACTCTTCAATTTACCTAAATATGACAAAATTTTGTGGATGCACCCTTGCAGCAAACATTGGCATACATAAATTGCAAAGAGAAGAAACAGACAGGATATGAAGAGTGATGAAAGCAATATGTAATGCACAGTGCTGTACTAATCACAGACTTATCTTCTCCAAGCTAAATATTCTCATTCAACAAAAGTGGTGTCCACAAGGTAAAAAGACTACCAGAAAACTTAATGCCAACAGATTAAAGTGCTTCTCCAAGTGGAACAGTTTGTTGCTAATTTGGAGGGAAAGTTGAGCCAACAGATGGTTGGGAACAGTGGAGCAGAAAAGGAGTGGGCAGTTTTCAAAGATTTGATTTATAATACTAAATTTGTTCATCTGAATCAGAACACTCAAAGCCTGATTTGTTAAAAATTATGGGGACATTCAGAAGCTGCTAAGTGAGAATTGAAAACTTCACAGAATTTACAAACAGGATAATTCATCTATCTTTAACAAGGCAAAATTTAACTTCATCAAAAGCAAAGTACAAGGGGGTATAACCAAGATGGCAGAGAGTAGACAGATTTTTATCTGAGCTCTTCCTGGCATCCCTCAGATTACTACCAAATCAAGTCTCTAAACTGTTTTTGGAGTGATAGAACCCACAAATATTTAGAGCATAATAAATTTCCAGCAGAAGATATTTTGGAAGAACTTCAGAAAAGATCTTTTTCAATTGGCACAGGGGAGGCAGTCAAGCACTGGTGCAGTTCAGGGACTCAGTGCAGTGTGGTGTCTATGTGCTGGGAAATCTACCAGAAGGCACTTAGCCAGAATACAGCTGTTCTGATTCAGAAGCCAGTGAATCAGCATATTAACTGTGAGACATCCAATTCAAATATAAAAAGAAAATAGCAAGCCTCTGAAGTGCAGGACTTTGCCATACTCACCCAGCACAGGAAAGCAGTCAGTAGGACCAGTCAAGGGCAGCAAAAAGTCACTGTGCCTATAGAGGAAGCTTGGGACTATCTCCCCTTTGCCCTAAGAATGGACCTCAACCTTTAAAAATGATCAAAAAAGCAAAAAGAACTCTGACCATAGATAGCATTTATGGAGACAAAGAAAAACATACCTCAAACACTGAGCATACTAGAGGCAAATTGTCTCCAGATGAAGTTCCAAAGGGTGATATGAATTGATTCCTAATTCACAAGACTCTCTTGGAAGAATTCAAAAAGGATCTTTAAAGAGAGTTAGAAGAAACATAGGGAAAGAAAATGAGAACTTTGCAGGAGAGTTTGGAAAAGGAAATGCAGAAAATAGATTTATAGAATATATAACTCCTTATAAAATAAATTTGAAGAAATAGAAACAATATATAAGTCCTTTAAAATAGATTTGAAAAAGAAACTAACTCACTGAAAAACAAAATTTGTGAAATTGAAAAAAAAAATCTAATGAACAAAACAACTCATTTAAAAGTTTAATTGGTCAAATGTAAGAGGAGATAAAATAACTGAAGGAAATGAGTCACTAAAAATTAGAATTGAACAAATGGAATTGAATGACTCAATGAGACATCAAGAATCAGTCAAACAAAACCAAAAAAAAAAAAAAAAAGAAAAAAAAATAGAAGAAAATGGAAAATATCTCATTGGAAAAACAATAGACCTGGAAAATAAATCTAGGAGAAACAACATAAAAATTATTGACTTCCTGAAAATCATGATGAAAAAAAGAGCATAGACATTCTCTTTCAGGAAATCATCAAGGAAAACTGCTTTGATGTCCTAGAACCAGAGGGAAATTAGCTATTGAAAGAAATCATTGATCACCTCCTAAAAGAGATCCCAAAATGAAAACTCCAAGAATTATCAGATCAAGGAGAAAATATTGCAAGCAGTCAGAAAGAAACAATTCAAATACCAAGGAAACACAATCAGGTTTACCCAGAACCTCATAGCTTCCACTTTAAAAAACTGAAGAGCCTAAAATCTGATATTCTGAGAGGCAAAGGAACTTGAATTTCAGAGTCAACTATCCTGCATAATTAAACATTATCTTTCAGGGAAATAGCAAGTCATCTCCAGGATAATACACCATGACCAAGTAGAAATTATACCAGGAATGCAGGGCTAGTTCAATATTAGGAAAGCTATTAGAATAATTGACTATATTAATAACCAAACTTACAAAAATCATATGATTATCTCAATAAATGCAGGAAAAGCACATGACAAAATCCAACATTCATTCTTATTAAAAATATTAGAAAGTATAGGAATAAATGGAGTTTTCCTTAAAATGATCAATAGCATCTATTTAAAACCATCAGCAAGCATCATATGTAATGAGGATAAACTAAAACCATTCCCAATAAGATCAGGGATGCAACAAGTTTGTCCACTATCATTATTACTATTGAATATTGTATTAGAAATATTAGTTTTAGCAATAAAAGAAAAAGAAATTAAAGGAATTAGAGTAGGTAATGAGGAAACCAAATTATCACTCTTTGTAGATAATATGATGGTATACTTAGAGAAGCTTAGAGAACCAACTAAAAATTAATAGAAATAATTCATAGTTTTAGCAAAGTTGCAGGATACAAAATAAATCCACATAAAGAATCAGTGTTTTTATACATCACTAACAAAGCAAGAAATATAGAGAGAAATTCCTTTTAAAGTAACTGTAGATAATATAAAATATTTGGGTATCTACCTGCCAAGGCAAAGTCAGGAACACAATTATAAAACACAACTAAAGTCAGATCTAATCAATTGGAAAAATATCAGGTGTTCATGGGTAGCCCAAGTGAATATAATAAAAATAACAATTCTGCCTAAATCAATCTACTTATTCAGTGCCATGCCAGTAAAACTCTCAGGAAATTATTTTACAGAGCTAGAAAAAATAATAGCACTGTTCATTTGGAAGAACAAAAAGTCAAGAATTTCAAGGGAATTAATGAAAAAATGCAAATGAAGATGGCCTAGCTGTACCAGATCTTAAACTATATTTTAAAGCAGCAGTCATTAAGACCATTTGATATTGGCTAAGAAATAGAATGGTTGATTATTGGAATAGATTAAAATCATAAGATACAATAGTCAATGACTATAGTAATCTAATGTTTGATAAACTCAAAAACGCCAGCTTCTGGGATAAAAACTTATGATTTGACAAAAATTACTGGGACAATTGGAATTAGTATGGCAGAAACTAGGCATTGACTCATATCTAACATAACTACACCAAGATAAGGTCAAAATGAGTTCATGATTTAGATATAAAGAGTGATGTTATAAGTAAATCAGAAGAACAAAGAATAGTTTACCTCTCAGATCTGTGGAGAAGGAAGGGATGTGTGTCAAAGAAGAATTGAAGTACATTATGGAATGCAAAATGGATCATTTGATTATATTAAGTTTTTGTACAAACAAAACAACTTCAGACAAGATTAGAAGGGAAGCAATAAAATGGGAAAAATTTACATTCAAATGTTCTGATAAAGGTCTAGTTTTTAAGATATATAGAGAATTGACTCAAATTTATAAGAATTCAAGCCATTCTCCAATTAATAAATGGTCAAAGAATATGAACAGACAATTATCAGGTCAAGGAATTCCACCTGTAGTCATATGAAAAAGTGCTCTGAATCATTATTGATTAGAGAAATGCAACTTAAGACAACTCTGAGGTACTATTACACATCTCTCAGATTGTCTATGATAATAGGAAAAGATAATGATGATTGGAAGAGATGTAGGAAAACTGGGACACTAATATATTTTTGGTGGAGTTGTGAGCTGATTTTGTTGTTTGCTTGCATTTTGTTGTCTTTCTCATAGTTTCTGAAGCTTAGATAAAACAAAATATGAGTTATTTCTCTTTTTCTTATGTTAATTTTGGCTTAACAATTAAAACCAAAGAAACCTGCTCCATTCACCAGCATCACCATATGTGGAACTATTGGTTACAGCAAATGCAGTACTTTTGAATATTTTGGTTACATTCACTTATTTTGGCAGTACACTTTCCAGGGATGTCCACATTGATAATAAAGCTAACACCTATATTGCCAGAGCTAGTTCAGTGTTTGGGAAGCTGTGAAGGAAAGTGTGGGAGAGAAGAGGTATTAGACTAATTATCAAACTCAATGTATATAGAGCCATTGCTATATGCTTGTAGACAGTCTCCCAGTGCCATGCCAGGAAACTGAATTGCTTCCATTTGAATTGTCTTAGGAAGATTCAGAAGATCATCTGGAAGGATAAAATATCAGACAATGAGATCCTTTCTTGAACTAAACTGCCATATATTAAAACTTTGCAGCAGAGAGTGCAACTCCAATAGGCTAGCCACATCATTCAAATGCCAAATGTATACTTGCCAAAAAGACTGTTTTATGGAGAACTTATATAGGGCAAATGCTCACATGATCAAAAAAGAGTAATAGGACATTTTTAAGGTCTCTCTCAAGAACTTTAGAACTGATTGCATGACATGGGAAACACTGGTATGGGACTTCCCAGCATGGCATCATCATAGTAGGTGCTATGCTCTATTAGCAAAGCAGGATTCAATTATCTCAGGAGGATTGTGAGATGTGCATATTTTGAGAATCTCCCCAAAGAGACACATGGAGTATTTGTACCCAACATATGGTAGAGCATTTCAAACTTATATTGATTTGATTGGCCACAGTTGAACATACTGTAACTTGATCCTAACATAGTGATGTCATTTTGATTCTCTTTGAAAACAAAGGACAACCAGCCAATTCCAGGAGCAAAAATAGGGTTGATTTGATTGCTTCTCCCAGAGCAAGATATAGAAAATATATATATGAGAGAAAGATAAATATGCTATCACAAGGGCAGATGCCAAAATGCCCAAAGATGTTTAAGATGAATTGATGTGAAACATGGTTGTGGGCCAGGGAATTGTAAGGGGAGCAAGATTGGGGTAGCCCTACAAATGTAAGTTAGTAAGAAAAAGAAACCACTTACTGAAACCACTCACTGAAGCCAAAAATTGAATTGTATATTTTTCCAAACATATGTAGTAGGTCAGAATAATAATAACTCATATGAATCATATATAGAAAGATACTTTGGAGGTCTAATCTTATTTTACATATGAAGGAAGCAAGGCTCAGAGATATTAAATAACTTGCCCAGTGTAACAATAACAGTAATGGTACTATTTAAAATTTATACGTCACTTTAAAGTTTGTAAAACACTTCGAATATTTAATGTTATTTATTGCTCGAAACAACTCTTAGAGAGGTGCTATTGCTACCTTTTTTTATAGATGAAGAAATTGAGGTTTTGAGAGGTTAAGTGAATTGTCTAGGATTATACATGTAGGAAGTATCTGAGATTGGTACTGATCTGATGTTTCCCTGATTTTAAGTAAAAAGTAGCAGAGCTAAGACTTCAACCCAATTGATGTATGCATTTTCTCACTTACTATTATCTCCAAATAGGGATAATTTTGTTACCTCTTTGTTTATATTACTTTTAATGTTTCTCTTACTTATTAAGCTGAAATTGAAGTGTCAAACCACAGTGAACAAAAAGGACATCCTTGTTTCCTCTATACTTACTGGGAAAACTCAGTATTTTTTTGTGACAAAAAACTCTGGTTCTTAGTTTGAAAGATATTCTTTTGATCATATTTAAGACTTTTATGAATAAGCAATTTAGAGTTCTTAACACAAATAACTTATGTATTTTGAAAAAGACTGTCTCTATTGATTGATTCACATTTTTGTTGTTCATATGATTAAGCATATCAATTAGTTTCCCAAGATCTATTATAAATACAACTTCTTCACAGTGAAAAATTTGGGTATAATAGACATATTAGTCTCTGCTAATGCTTTGTTGAAATTTTTAGAAACAATATTCATCAATGAAATTCATCTATCATTATCTCTCTCCACTTTATTATTATTTGATTTAGGTAGTATGACCATATTTGTCATATTATAAAAACGTTTTATAAAGGATAGCTAGATAGCACAGTGAATTAAAGCTAAACCTGGAGTCAGGAAACCTGAGCTTTAATACTTCTTCAAACACTAGCTATGTGACATTGGGCAACTCTCGTAATTCTTTCAGCCTCCATTTCCTCACCTGTAAAATAAAGGTAATGAGAAGGCTAAAGTCTACCTCTCAAGATTGTTGTGAGGACAAAATGAGATTTTATGTATAAATACACATATACAAACATACACACACACACACACACAGAGCATTTTCAAACTTTAAAAAAGCCATAAAATTTGATGCTGTTGCTGTTATCATCACTTTTTTGATTATAGATGTTTTTGCATAGTAAATAATTGCTCCTTAAATATTTGACAGAATTTATTTGTTAATATATGTTTACCAAGTAAATTTGTAGTTAAAACTCTACTTTCTCATTTTTAGTATTCTATATTTTTTACAGATGTTCATTTACATTCTCTGTTTTACTGGCATGATTATTTATAGTAATTATTGATAAATTTCTTTCTTTTTTATTATTTTTTATTTTAATGATTTGATTTTACTTACTCTTTTGAAGGGTAAAGGTAACTTATATTTTATCAATTTTTAAATTTATAAAAATGTTTCAGCTTTATTAGTTTTATCCAGTCTTTTTTTCTCAATTCATTCTTGAATGCTCAATTCATTAATCATTTTGTAAAAACAATGGCTTTGGGCAGAGCTTGGTGGTACATATCTGTAACACCTGCTGCCAGGGAAACTGATCATTTGAGGTAGATCACTTGATCTTCGGAGTTCTGAGTTATGATAGATTAGGAAAGGAAAAGGGACACCTATGTGAGGTAAACCATGCTAGATAGCAAATGGAATAGGACAATGCTTCATTAATAATCAGTAATGAAATTGGCTTCAGTAGCTGCTATACTTTTAGCCACAGTGACATAAGAAAACTCATCTTCAATAAACAATAAAATAATGTTTCATTTTCAGAAGTGAGTGCAGTATATTCTTTAGTATTCTTATTCAAAGGTATCATACATCTTTCAAACCTAGTATTTCCGATAATCTTTTCATTTCAGTGGAGTGTTCCTCTATAATTAAGAAGCCCTTAAAATCTAGTCTCATAAACTTACTAACTGTGTGACTCTAGGCAAGTCTATTTCAATTCCTTCATATATAAAAAAAGAATAATAATAATAGCACCTACCTCACTGGATTTCTGTAAAAATTAAATAAGATAACTTTTAAATGTTTGGGAAACTTCACAATGTTATAGATATATCATTATTGTTATTATTTATTTTTGATGAAGTGCTTATATGTCAAATACTGATTATACCACTGTAGTCTTTTAAAAGAAACATTCTAATTCTCTCTTTTTTTTTTTTTTTGAAAAGTTGTACTTTTCATTGATATCTAAAATAAGTTTTTTGAGCATGGCATTTTAATATTCAAACTTATATCCACAACTATTTCACAACATTAGATTGACTAAAATGACAAAATGGAAAAATGACTAATGCCATAGGGGAATAGGAAAGCAGCTGCATTATGACACTATTGGTAGTGACATGAATTAGTTCAACTATTCTGGGAAGCAAACTGGGATTATATCCCAAAAGCTATTAAACTATTTATAACCTTTTACCTAGTATTAGTTTTATACACTAAGTAGTTCAGAGAAACAGGAGAAATATTCATATACAAAAATATTTCTAGCAACAATTTTTGTGATGGAAAAAAATTGGAAATTGGTATGAAACTCATTAAGAGGGGGAAATCCTGAACATGTGCTGGTATATGAATGTGAAAGAATACAATTTTCTTATAAGAAATCATAAAAGGGTGGTAAGGGACAGGTCAATTCTCCAAGAGCCTCCACAGATGTGCATCATAATATCTGAAGGAATTGCAAGGCAGCCTTTGCTGACACAGGTGTTGCAGACTGGGAATGAGATAATTTGGAGGCAGAGGGAAGAGGAAAGAGGTCAGAGAATAGCAATTGCCTCTCATTCTCCTGGTATTGTCCTCTCACAAGAGGAGATCCATTCTGGATTGGATCTCCAGCAGCCACTGTCAGGTGGCTCCCACATATTCCAACAGCTCTTCCATGTATACTAACAAAAAGGATCACTTTAGAAAAATCTGAGAAGATTTATATGAACTGATACAAAGTGAAATGAGCCAGAACTATCAGAATAATTTATTGAGTAACAATACTATTTTAGATATTAATTAGTTTTGGAAAACTCAGCAATTTTGATCAACATAGTGATCCACCAAAGTTCCAGAGTACTCATGATGAAATGTACTACCCATGTGGACTCAGAATACAGAATAAAACATTTTTTTCTATTTTTTATTTATTTTAAACATGTATAAAATAGAATTTTGTTTTGCATGATTATACATATTTACAATTGTTTTTGTATTTCTTGCCTTCTCAATAAATAAGGGGTGAGGAAAGGGAAAGAATTTGGACTTTTAAATAAAATTTTTAAAAAATTGATATCCATAGTTTTTCAAAGTTTCTTCTTTGATTTCTAATTTAAATTGATTTTCATTATTGGTAAAGAATTTTACTTTCAATTTCTTTGTGGCAGGTGAAAGAGTAAATGCTTAAGAAAACAAGCAGTTGAGGTTCTAAGCATATCAATTTATTAAACAATAACTGTCAAATGCATAATCAGCGCCAGGCCTTCTTCAGTTTTGGCATTGTACCCTCAAGGGCACATTCTGCAAAATTTGTTATTTGATGTTGAAGTTCTTAAGTTAGAACTTTATATTTCTTGGTGGATTATATTTAAGAGTTCTCTTTGATGGCAGTGTGGATTCTCTCAATCTCTATTTTTTCCTCTTTTCTTAATGCTTAGAGGATTATTTTTTTCCCCTCAGTTATGTTGCTCAATATGTTTAGTTTATATTTTCTGGAACATCTATGATCCTTAATTATCTTTGCATATCTTATTTTTAAGATCAGTCACTTTGGTATTATAGAAACCTTGCTTTTTTCAATGCTGTTTTCTTTTTATACTGTAATTTAATATTATTCAATGCTTGGATTTTTTTTAGTTCTCTTTGTCTACTCTCAGAACCTATACATTTTAGAAAGACTCTTTGCTGTAAATTTGTTTGTGTTTATATATATTTATATAACATATATATATATATATATATATATATATATATATATATATATATATATATATATATATATATATATATATATATATATATATATATATATATATATATGTTTTCTGAGGTAATTGGGATTAAGTGACTTGACCAGGGTCACAAAGCTAGGGAGTGTTAAGTATCTGATGCCAAATTTGAACTCAGGTCCTCCTGACTTCAGGGCTGGTGCTCTATCCACTATACTAACTAGCTGTCCCGTTTTTGTCTTATTTTTTAAACTACAATGACCACTCTAGTGTCTATTCTTAATTATTTTTTAAAACTATATTTTTAATTATTCTGGGATCTCCCATTATAGTTCTATTATTTGGAGTGTTCTATTTAACTTTATTATTTTTCCTTTCAGTGAGGATTTTTTAATAAGTACAGATCTACTGCCTATACTTATTCATTGTATTATATTTTTTTCTAAATTACTCATTTTAATATCACTGATGGTTTGTCTGAGTTGAATCTGAGCTTGCAAATTTAAATTTATTTTAAAATCATCCTTCTGGTACATTTGTCTTTCTCTTACAGAAAACATACTAGGTACTTCATTAATAAGGGTCTCTCCATCTATTGTTGTTTATTTTCTCTATTGACATAATGGCTATTGGTGGATTTAATAACTTTCCTTCCATTGAGGAATGAACTGAAATCTAACATTTTGAAGGGAAATGGCTACAAAAAGCATTGTTTCATAGCTTTCTATGGACTTTAATTTCTGTACTATACTTTCTATATCTCTCACTTATGTGGCTATCAAATATTGTTTACTGTATGAGATTATTTTCTTTATATATTTTAATCAAGGATACACCAAATGAATTCATTGGCTATTTCATAAATGTGTTATATAAATGAGAAAGTTGTCAGCAGTCTTTTATATCTTATTGACTTCACCTTAAAAATATAAGCATTATCGATAATGAGTTAAATTCTCTTGGACTATTTCCTGTTCTTTAACTTAGTAAACACTAAGTATCTACTATATGTAAAATACTGTTCTAGGTGCTAAAGGAGATAAAAGTTTCTCTATTATTATTCATTAATATTATGAGCAATAGTTTTTCATTTTTCTTGTGCAGCAAGATAGTTGTATGAGTATGTATATATATATATATATTTATATATATTTAACATATATTTTAACATGTTTGACATATATTGGATCACTTGCCATCTTGGGGGGGGAAGGAGGGAAAAATTTGGAACACAAGGTTTTTCAAGGATCAATGTTAAAAAATTATCCATGTATATGTTTTGAAAATAAAAAGCTTTAATTAAAAATATATTATGAGCAAGATCTTAATGAGGATGTGTCATTTGAACTATATATTAAAGCATGAGTAGGAATTTATCAGGTTAAAAGTAATAAGAAGACCTAGGGAACAAAATATAAAAGGAGAGAGAGATAGAAAGGTGTTGTTATATGCACTTTTTACTTTATTTTTGCTTCTTCCTCCCCTCCATTTCTCCCAAATATGCTACAGTTAAGCATGAATATATTTATGTTTACATATAAAGACATACATACACACACACACATATATATATACATATATCTCCTCACATATACACATATAAATACATATATACATGCATTATCTAATTTCCTATCCTTGCTAACTTTTCACTTTACTTCTACCTGTTAACTTATCTTGCTATTACTTAACCTCTTCTTTCTAGCCCCAAGAATCCCTTCCTGTATTTTCTTGCCCCACACATTTCCCTCTCTCAAAAAAAAAAAAAAATCCCTTTATCCCTTTCCCTTTAATTTACACACTTTATCCCACTCTCCATTAATCTACACACCTCTTCTATACTCTGTGTTATCTTATTTCCTTCCTCTTTATAGATTTTGGAGGATACTGTACCCTAGTGAATGGGCATATATGTATATACATTTGTGTGTGTGTGTGTACATTTTCCCCTTTTTAACCCATTCCCAATGTGAGTATTACCAACCCTCTTTCCCCATTTAATTTCCCCATGTCAGTTCTTGCTCTTGCACTTTATTTTATGTAGCATAATTACTGTTTTTTATGTTTTCCTACATGGTTTTACTTTTTATAATCATATCATACTCAGCTCTATCCCAGTCTTTTTTTGGACAACCAAATTACTAATGACAATCTTAGAGAAATGGCTTTTATTTCTACATATAGAATATAAACTGTACTTACTGAATCTCCTGAAATCAGTAACTGATATTAGATCTTATATGTTAAATTTTTTATTGAGTTCAGGTTTGTTTGCAATAAATTGCTGAAAGTCTGACAGTTCAGAGAATGTATATCTTTTTTCTTTCAATAGTATATTTAATTTTGCTGGATAAAATGTTTTTGGCCAAACCTATTTATTTTGATTATCATTACATAGGATTCTAGGATATGTGGTCTTTTATTGTAGGTACTGATAGGTCTTATGAAGTTCAAATTGTAGTTCTAACATATTAGAATTGTTTGTTGTTGTTATTGTTGTTGCTTGTAAAATTTTCTCTTTGATCTGAAATTTAACAATAATGTTCCCATATATTTTGCTTATAGGATCTCTTTCAGGTGATGATTGGTGAATTTTCTAATTTTTATTCTTCCTTCTTGTTCTACTACTTCAGAACAATTTTCTTGATTATTTTTTGTATTATTATATCAATGTTCTTTTTTTGGTCAAACTTTCAGGTAGTCCAATTATATTTATGTTTTCTCTTCTTGACCTCTTCTCCAGATATGTTGTTTTTCTTATGAGACACCCCACTTCTTCTTCTGGTTTTTTCATTCTTCATAATTTGTCTTACAAGGGAAAACATCTCAGCAACACAACTGGGCCTGACATTCTCTATTAGCAGAGGTTCCCTCAATCTGCCTAGATCCAACCATTCTAAAGAACTTAAGACTTGTTTGAATTTTCATTTCTCTAATCAATAGTGATTTAGAACATTTTCCCATATGACCATAGTTAGCTTTAATTTCTTTATTTGAAAAGTGCTTGTTCTTATCCTCTATTTATCAATTGAAGAATGATATATTCTTTTTGTTTCTTTGGTTTTTTTTAATTAATTTTATATGAAAAAAATAGTAAGAAAAAAAAGAAAAACAGAAAAGAAATACAAAACAAAATTAAGCAAAATAAAAGAGAACATTATCATGTGCCCAGCAGAACATTAGGGAAGATTCAAAATTTATAACAACAAATTATCAGATCAAATGTGTGTGTTTGTGTGTGTGTGTGTGTGTGTGTGTGTATAAATATATATAAATTATATTCATGAATATCCATTTTTTTTCTTTACTTCCTTGTGAAGGCTCTCTGCTGTATACCTTATTTACTTTATTCTTTTTTCCCCCTTTCATCCCCAATACCACCTCAAAGCAATCTACAGTTAAGAAAAGACATATTTATATATACACATGTAGATATTTACATACTTACACACACATATCCCACCTATGTCTTTCCTATCCCTGCAGATCCTTCAATTAAGTTTGCTCCATAACTTGTCTTGCTATTACTTAACTTCCCCCCACCCAAAGATTCTTCTTTTGTCTATTTCCCTCACTTTTTACTTCACTATTTCCTCATCCCTCTCCTTTTATTTCTTTATAGATTTTGAAGGGTGCTATACTCTTTCTTTCTCTGGTGCCTGTAAGTCTGTTTTTCTTCTGCACCTCATTTGCATGATTTCTATTTTTACCTTAACTCTGCCTATCTTTCTTGCAAGCTCCCTAGTATTGACATGAATCTTAAACATATAGTATACATTTCCCATGTAAAAAAAATTGTACATGTTTAAACAGTTTGTCCATATTGAGTTCCTTTAAATTGATCTTTGATATTGACCCTTATATGTTAAATTTTCTTTTAAGTTCAGGTTTGGTTGATAGAAAGTCCTGAAAATCTGAAAATTCATTAAATGTCCATTTTTTCTCATTCAAAATTATCCATAATTTTTCTAGATATGATATTTTTTGGCCACAAGCCTAGTTCTTTTGATTGTTGGTAGATATGATTCCAGGGTCTTCAGGCTTTTACTGTAGATGTTGATAAGTCTTATACAATTCTAATTGTAGCTCCAGGGTATTTGAATTTTTTTTTTCTCCTTGTTTCTTGGAAAATTTTCTTTTTGATGGGGTGGATTTTTTCTATTTCTACTTTCCCTCATTTTCTATCACTCCAAGGCAATTTTCTTGGATTATTTCCTGCATTATTGTGTCAAGATTCTCTTTTTGGTCATAACTTTCTGGCAGTCCAATTATTCTTATATTTTCTCTTCTTGATCTGTTCTCCAAATCTGCCATTTTTCTTATAAGATGTTTCACATTCTGTTCCATTTTCTCATTCTTTATAATCTGTTTTGTTATTTCTTGTTCTGATAGCTTTGCTGTTTTTGCTTTGCCCAATTATAACTTTCAAAGAATTATTTTAATCTTTGAGATTCTGTATCTCCTTTTCTAGTTGATTAATTTTTTCTTCATAATCTTCTTGTATTACTTGGATGGTTTTTATTATTTTATTTTTAGTATTTAGTTTTCTTCAATGTCTCTCATCTGATTTTTAAATTCTTTTTTGAATTCTGTAAATTCTCTCTGTATAAGGAGCCATTTCATATTACTTTTTGGGGTAAAAGTTTTTTGTTTTGTTTTGTTTTGTTTTTTAAACTAAAATGACCTCCTCTGAAGACAAACTCTGGTCTTTCCTGTTTACATTATATGTTTCAGTGGTAGGGTTTTTCTTCTTTGCCAATTCATTTTTTAAAAAATAAGAGTAGTGTGCCTCAAACTTCCCTTCAGCTTTCCTCTCTTGTTAGGATTCTTACAAGGTGCTAAGTCACTGGAATGAATAGAAACAATAATTATCTAATTTAACATGGTTCAGTATGATTGATTTAATTCTACAAGGAGATGTTATGGGCCAGAACTTGAAACAAGGTACTAAGTGGAATTGAGGAGACACTAGTTAAATCTAGTTTAGCGTTGATTTAATCTTACAACAAATAATGGTTTCTCATGATATAATGCTTGGTGTATACTCAGTGTGGAACATATAAGGGAGAAGCTCTCAGGGCCACGAGGACTTCAGGAGATCAGGATTTAGTCAAGGAGATTCACAACTCGGGCAGAACAAAGGAAAACAGAGAAGTGGTAGCAGACTGTCCTGTGGAGAACACTAAAACCAAGATCCAGAAGGCTTCCAGAAAACTAGCCAAGCCCCAAGTGAAGGAGATAAGATTTGGAAAGAGACAGTAAAGGATTTGGACTCCTGGTTGCATTTGGAGTGATTATTCTGAACTAAAACTAAGGCTGCCTCCAGAAGCCCCCCAAGAAACCTACACTCAGAGAACGATTACAATTTAGAGAACAGAACTTTACACTCTCTGACCAGTAACCCCAAACCAAGAGCTTCCCCCCACCCTCCCACCCCACAAGTTCCCATAGCCAGCAGTGCCCTTGTCCCACTGCTTCTGCACTCAACTGGTACTATTTCTTTCTTGCCTAGGGCTATGTCCCAGCAGCATAGCTGGGCCAAGTGCTCTGAATCAGTTGAAGTTTGTTCTGTTCTCCCAGACCCAAAATCCAACTCAACAGTCTGGGAGGTGAAAGTCCCTGTGACCCCAACTAAGAATACAGCCACACCCAGCCAGCTCCAGGAGTCCCCACTTGATGTTTCTACAGAGCTAGCATGGAGGTGTCTGCACTTCAGACAGGTCAGTCCCCAGGCTGAGGTATTTCTTCATATCTTCTCAGATTGTATCAGCAGGATCCCTGTCCTATCCCAAATCTTCTTGATTTTTCACTGGTTTATGTTCATTGTGATGTTCTATTTGTAGAGGAAATCTGGAGAGCTTGAAATTTTCTAACTTACTTTACCATCTTCCCAGAATTCTTCCCTGGAATGACTCACATTCTTATAAATTTAACTTATTTCCCTATATATTTTAGAAATGAGGCCTTTATGATAAACAGAAAATAAAAATTGTTGCCCAGTTACCTGCTTTCCTTCTAAAATTGGCTGCATTGATTTTCTTTGTGCAAAATCTTTTTAATTTAATGTAATCAAAATATCTATTTTGCATTTCATAATGTTTTCTATCTCTTCTTTGGTCAAAAAATTTCTCAGTAGATCTGAGAGGTAAACTACTTCAGCAAGAAATTTTTTCTGTGTGTATTTTTTTTGGAATGGTTTCTTATTTAATTTTTGTATTTTCCAAGTTATATGTAAAACAAATTTTTATATATTTTTTTAAAACTTTGAGTTTCAGATTCACTCCCTTCCTTACCCTCTCTATACTTTTTAAGACAGATCATATTAAATTATGCAAAACATTTCCATAAAAAATCATGTTTTAAAAGAAAACATAGATTCTCTACCCAAAATAAAGCAAAGTTTAAGAAAAATGGAGTTTTAAAAAATGTATGCTTCAGTCTGTATTTAGATATGATCAATTTTTTTTTTCCTCTGGATAAGAACATTTTTCATCATAAGTTCTTCAGAGTTAGTAGACTTGGATTGTTGTATTGCTAAGCATAGCAAAGTCATTCACAGCTGATCATCCTACAATATTTCTGCATGTATTTGTTAAGGCATAATTATTCATCCTGACTTTATCTTCTCAATTATGATTTCTACTTCCTCCTATTATATGTTTAATACTGAGATGAATTAACTCCAAACTATTTATTGCCAACAAAATAGCTAAGTAGAAATACAAGAAGATGCTCCACTTGACATTTTATCATCCTGATTTTTATCTACAAATATTTCAGAATTATCTGGTTTAATTGATGTCCCTTTAAGCTCTCTACCATCTCAATTTCTCATCAAAGGTTTTATCTTTGTGAAGTAATCTTGTTAATAATTTTCTATCATGAATATCTAATGTTTTATATATTAGCTTGTGATCTCAAATAGGGCTGCCTTTTGCACCATTACCTCTTTATCTGGAAAAAAGATCATTTTCTTCCAAGGCAAAAAGGATTTAGTGACTTGTTCAGGATCACACAAATACTAAGATTTGAACTCAATTACAACTCCATGACTAGTACTCTATCTACTGCACCACTTACTTGGCCCAGGAATCTTCTTACATCTTTGCAATCTCCTTTACAAGATGATTGCTTTGCATTGGTTAAATATGGCTCAGGGATAATGAGCCAGTCATAGATTTTGATTATTATTAATATTATATTTCCCAAAACTAACAGTTTGGAGTTATAATCACATTAAGTTTCTTCTAGTAGTTATTAATTTTTAATTTGGTATTTAGTATACCCTTTGCTCTAACCATTCACTTTTCTGATGGTAGATGGAGAATTAATTCTGAAATAATGTTGCATCTGTAAACTTTAGTTTTCTATTCACTAAATCCTAATCAGTCTAATTTTGACAATGTCATTAGGTACTCATCAGGATCTTCTTATCCTCTTAAAGAAAATATTCATGATATACTTCTGTGAAACATTTAAATACACTTGATCCTAATTCTTTTTCCAATGTATATTCATTGTCTTTTCTTGTTGCCACATTTTATTTTAAATAAATGCATATTGGCTTAATGTGGAGGATTTTGTAAAGTTCTTTTTAAAAAATATTTATTTATTTATTACTTTGTCATGTCCCCAGCAGAACATCAAGGAGGTTTCAAAACATAACAATAAAATTCCATTTCAAGAAAGCATACCTAATAAAAATATATATTTTTGAGTGTCCATCTTTTCTTTGCTTCATTGGAGGTTATTCTCTTGTTCTCTGTTGTGCAATTTTTACTTTATTCTTTTCTTCCCATTTAATCCTTCCCATCTTGAAGCTTTTTGGAAGCAGAGCCAAGATGGTGGAGAAGGCACATGCTCTTTAAGCTCCTTTCTCTTGCCCTCACTACCAATCTTTGAATGTAGCCTCAAAAATAGTGCTTGGCTGGTGAAATTCATGAAGATTAAAGGTGCAATGACTTACCAGCTGAAGATAATCTGGAAGACCGCCAGAACAGTTTTGTCTGAGGGGCCGGAATAGACCAGCAGCAGACAGGGAAATAGGAAATTTTGGCTTCCTGAGCAGACCAGGGACCCTAGCCTCTG